>NW_023412263.1:32453-99330 GCF_903995425.1 Onychomys torridus
CTGAGTTCCCTTGCAAAAGATTATCTCAGTTGGGCTAACCATTATAAACTGTCATGTCTGCATGTATCCTGGCCAAGTACACAAACACAGAGAGGAGGGCTTCATCTATGTGGCCAAGAAAGAGTCCTAATCCCTTCTGCATTGGGTTTTCCAGGTGAAGACTCTTGAGGCTAAAATGCCCACATTCATGTTAAGAACTCCCCATCTATATTCTGTTAGGAAATCCAATAAATACATCGTATACACAAAGTGAAAGTTGGGGAAATTTAGACTGTAGTTATTATTGGAAACTTGGAAGATGGGAAGAATGTACCTTATGACTTCCCCTGAGAATGACTTTTGTCAACATAACCAGTTTTAAAAAAATATGGTACTTCCTTTTTTAGAACATGGGTTTTGTTATTATAAGTAACTTTTGACCTGAAGCAAATTACTTCTTTCATAGATGTTAATTATAGAAAAGAAATAGGATGTTTGTAGATTGTTAGGTTTATCTCTTCCCAAATAAAATCAATAAAATATTATTCACATGTTTCTAAAACAAAAAAATGTCTACACTGCAAGAAATAAGTGTCATTTTTACTATTAGAATAAACCTGAGAGTGAGAAGAATTATCTCCATGTATTCATTGTCATTCAAGAATAAATTAATTTATCCCATGTTTTTTTTATAGGACAACTCTTTAAAAATAAGATTGATATGAATTTCAGAATAATTTCAATATGTTTAACTACTTAGTAAGGAATGCTGAAGACACACCCCTGCTCCCCTCCCACACCTGCTTCGGACCCTACAATCTCCATGCCCTGCCCCCCCTCACCCATCGGCCTGAGACCCTAGCCACTTTCTGAGACTTAGAAACCAGCCCCAGCTTCCATTTTGCCCCTGAACTCCCATCTGGACAAGATACAGAGATCCCAGTGACTTCCTGAGACTCAGAGACCAGGACCCAGCTTCCATCCACGCAGCGCTCCAATCTGGACCTGAGCTGGCATCCAGCCCAGAGATTCCATCTGGACCAGAGAGAGGCTCCCTACATCTGTCAGCTCTGTATGGACCAAGTGTGCTTATTAGACTAAGAATGAATCCTCAAGGAGATTGGGCAGACGTCAAAGCAGAAGCACATACAACAAAATAAAGAGCAATACAGCATAACCAGAACCTAGGCCCCTTCCAACTGCTAAACCTGAACGTCACATAATGGAAGAAGCAGAAGAAAACAACCTTATAAATAACATTATGAAAATGCTAGAGCCTTATATAGAAGAAATCAAAAATGAAGTGGAGGAACAGACAAACAGAAAATGGGATGAACGCTATAAAAAACTAGAGGAAAGGACAATTAAAGCAGAAGAAAACAATAAGTCGCTGAAAGAAAATCATGAAAAAGAAAGGGAAACAGTCCAAGACCTGAAGAGGGAAATAGAAAAAATGAAGAAGACACTAGCAGAAGGAATGCTGGAAATAGAAAATCTGAGTAAACAAACAGAAACTACAGATGCAAATATAACCAACAGAATGCAAGAGATGGAAGAGAGGATCTCTGATGTTGAAGATACATTAGTAGAAATAGATTCATCAGTCAAAGAAACACTAAACCCAAAATGTCCAAGTAATTTGGGACACCATGTAAAGACCAAACCTACAAATAATAGGGATGAAGGAAGGAGAAGGATACCATCTCAAAGGCACAGAAAATATATTTAACAAAATCATAGAAGAAAACTTTCCAAACTTAAAGAAGGAAATGCCTATGAAGATACAAGATGCCTATAGAATCCCAGACTAGACCCCCAAAAAAGTCCCCTTGCCACATAATACTTAAATAACTACATGTACAGAATAAAGAAAGCATATTAAGAGCAGCAAAGGAAAAAGGCCAAGTGACTTATAAAGGCAATCCCATCAGAATAACACCTGACTTCTCAACGGAGACTTTGAAAGCCAGAAGGACCTGGACAGACATAATGCAGACACTAAGAGACCATGGGTGCCAGCCTAGACTAATATACCCAGCAAAACCTTCAATCATCACAGATGGAGTGAACAAGACATTCCAAGACAAAGCCAGATTTAAACAATACTTATCCATACACCCAGCCCTACAGAAAGCACTAGAAGGAAAATTCCAACCTAAGGAAGTCAGATACACCCTCAGAAACACAGGCAATATATAATACCACAGCAGTAAACCCCAAAGAACAGATGTACAGACACACTACCACCAAAAAAAAAAAGAAAAAATAATAACAGGAATGAACAATAACTGGTCACTAATATCCCTTAATATCAATGGACTTAATTCACCTATAAAAAGACACAGACTAACAGAATGAATACCAAAGCAGGACCCATCTTTCTGCTGCATACAAGAAACACACCTCAAATTCAAAGATAGACACTACCTAAGAATGAAAGGCTGGGAAAAGACCTTCCAATCAGATGGTCTTAAGAAATAAGCTGGTGTAGCCATCCTAATATCAAGCAAAATAGACTTCAAACTAAAATCAATCAGAAGAGATCATAAAGGACATTACATACTCATCACAGCAAAGATCCACCAAGATGAAGATTCAATTCTGGACATTTATACCCCAAACACAAGGGTACCCACATATGTAAAAAAACATCAATTGCCAGTTATTACAAAAGCATTGTTATTTTTAAGATTATAATGAAAATATATCATTTTTTCCCTTCACTTCTCTCTGACTAAATGCTCCTGTATACTCATTCTTTCTCTCTAACAAATCATGGAACCTTTTTCAAAAATTGTTATTTCATATATACTTATAAATATAGATATTAGAAATATAAATGTATATGTAACTCCCATATATAACATATACCTTATATTGTTTATATGTATAACATATACATGTGATTTTAATTATAGCATATAACATGTATGACTCATATATTTGAACACATGTACTCTGACTCATAGAAGACTTTTTCTTCCTCTGTCAGTTTTACTTTGTTCTCTGTAATCCTTGTTGAGATCTCATGAGATTTTTCCCATTCAAATCCACATGCCTATTGTTGTGTTCCTAGTCCAGCTTACATTTATGAATTCATGTTGATCATACATTGCATGTCTTTATGGATGATATATAACATTCCTAAGAGACAATCTCACAGCAAACTCACTGGTCCTCAGGCTCTTACATTCTTTCTGTCCCATCTTCCTCAATGAAACCTGAACTTTAGGAGTGCATTTTTTGTAAATGTGTCAGTTGGAACTAGGATACCCAATTATTCATTTTGATTGGTTGTGGCTTTGTATAGTTGTATGTATAAGTTTCAATATGATTTATACTTAAAGAGAATTGAGGAATACACTTAACTGTATGTATGAGAGCAAACATTTAGAATGTTTAGGGTCTATACTGTTTTAGTAAGTATCTCTCTGGAAAAGGTGGACCCCATCTTGAATGGTGAGAATAGACAGGCACACTTGTGTCCTGTCAGTAACCCTGGAATACTCCTCTCCTGCTTGTAAAGAAACCTAGTACCTATGATATTCCTGAGTTTGATTCCTCCAGAGAAAAATTGTACTCTCCTAGTCTTGAAAGATGTATCTTTTGGCCTCATATTAGCAGAGGTGAGTCAACCCATCTTTGCTTTTAAATAGAAACACCTAGAGGGAGGTCTACAGTGGGAAATTTACCTGGATCAGGATGCACTAAGGATTTAAAAACTCTCCAACCCTGTTTGAGGAGACACTAAATAATAACCTCCTGCCCTTCATTTAGAGGTTTCTTGGGAAAATAATTTATAAGATGTACATTGATGGACTGTTAAAAGAGTTGCAGCCTTAGAGTTACAGAATGTCATCTAAAGAAAGTCAAATTTGCTGAATGCTAATTCACATGGCTACAAGCAGAAAGGAGGGAAATGGAGACTCTCTCAGCAGGATTGTTGCCATCCTTCAGATTCCAAATCCAAAGATTTAGGGAAACATTCTAGAATTTCTAGGTGCAACTGAGTATGTTGGTCTCTGGATAGCAGATTTTGTGGAAATAAGAATGCCGATATGCACAAGCACATAGCAGGGAAACTAAACCTGTAATTTGACTTAGACTAAACAAAAGGCACTCAAGGCTTTCAAAAGAGCTCTCAATTAAGCTCCAGCCCTGGTATTTACAGACAACTCAAAACCTTTTCATGTGTCAGTCCATAACACAAAGGACAAAGGGGATTTTACCCAAACATGGAGATCATGGAAATTCATTGTATCACATATTTCCAAATGATTTGACCCTATAGCCACAAGATGGACCCTGTCAAAGATTTGTGGAGACTATTGATAGCTTTTTAAAAGAAAGCAAATGAATTAACTGTGTCATAACCTGATATTAATAACATCAAATGCAGATGGGGTCTTCTTCTGAGGAATGAAATAGTACCAATTGTTTAATGACTCTGTAACCCAGTACAAGACGCTACTCCTTGCCCTCCACATTGAGTCCTGTTTGTTATCAACCCAGCTTTCCTCTTCCCTGATGATGACCTGAAAGAGCTCATACAAGATTCTCATGGGATAAAAAATGAAACCAGATACCTTGGAGAGACTTTACTTACTGTAATTTTTTTTTATCACAAACACATATCTCATTCTTGTGAGAAGTACTGATGGATTCTACCCAGGAACTCAGAAGGGGAAAAATATAGTCCACTACCATTCACATGAACTATCATTTGGTGTACTTTGACAACTAGGCACGTCACCTGTATGTTCTATAGATAAGAAGGTCTTCTCAATGCTGTGGAACAGAACATACAATAATTTTGGCACTCATAGGGCTATGTGGTTACTGTAGATCTTGCTGTGCTCTATGACCAGGCAGTTGAACTCACAGTCAGAAGATGACCCTAAGACCACTTGGGTCTATTGATGTTCTGATGACATAAACCACAACATAATGCTACCTGAGACTGCATGACAAAGAAAAAAATGACAGTTCAAAGCTATATGTTAATGGAGGATATTGGAGGAAAAGACCATTGTCTGAAAAATAACTGCCTGGACTCTGACAACTACCCTTCACGAGGCTACTCATCTGGGGACCACAAAACTTTCTGAGTCATTCAGACCAAGGCATGTTATACTTACACTGGATACAATAGCATGGGATTTCTTAATCATATATCAGGTTTGTGCATGAGTAAATTGAAATTTGGACTGAGAAAAGGATCCAAATTAGAGACCAACTGTTGTTAGATTTTTTTCCTGCCTGGCTCACAGTCAGGACAAATCTCTCTCACCTGCCAGGCCCATAGATGCTCAGACACAACCAAGTAAACACACAGAAACTTATCTTCCTTACAAACTGTATGGCCATTGCAGGCTTCTTGTTATCTACTTCTTCTATCTTAAATTAACCCATTTCTGTTAGTTTATACTTTGCCATGTGGCTTGTGACTTACTGGTGTGTTTACATGTTGCTTCTCATGGCAGTGGCTGGCAGAGTATCTCTCCAGCCTTCCACTTTCCAGAATTCTCTTCTCTCTTGTCCCACCTAAACTTCCTTCCTGGCCACTGGCCAATCAGAATTTTATTTATACAGAGTGATATCCATAGCACTTCTTAGTTGTGTTTTAGGATAGATGGACAGAGAGAAAGCACATCTTAATATTGATTGTCCTACTCTGAGGGGAGCCATCGCTGGTGGGACAGGTCCCAACAGAGGATATAAGGAGTTGGTGAGGAAAGGAAGTGAGCCAGGCCACAGTAATTGGGGGAATCTTGCAGCCTGAGTGACTAGATGCCAGAGTGCTCCTTATTTATGTAGAATTTAATAGGCAAGGATAACATCACTATGTTCCAAAACATAGATCATATCATTATTATTTTTTAGAAATGTTTTTCACTTCCTTTTGCTTACTTTTTAGTCATTATTAATACACTATGACAGAACAGTTATCATTTCCAATCATTTTCCCTCAATTTTTAAATCATTAATAAAGAGTTATCATTCTTATTCCTTAAAACTTTAACCCAGTTTTTAAGAATCTAGAGGCATATGACAGTCTCTTCTCAGGCTTGTATCTCATGTTGCTTCAAGGATTTGAGTCCAAAACAAAATTTCCAAGCCATTCTGGGCATATTGGCATGTCCCAAGCAGTTATATTATTCCTAATGGTCTGAGTACACAGGAACAATTGTCAGGCCAAACCTGTTACAGTTATTACTAAAATTCTGACATAATACAATGTCCACATTTATATTTTATATATTTTTTTATGAATCTAATCCTGGCATTCTGTTGTGCCGTGCTCATATGCCACCACAGTGGTTCTGCATGAGCTAAATTTTCTAAGAAAAGGAGGTCTTGATATCTCTTACTTTTATTATCTTTATACATCATTCTTTGCCCATCAGTATAAGTCTCTGAGTAGGGAAGAGTTATCTTTAGTTAATCTAACTTTGTTACTGTGTAAGCCACAGAACTGTCTGAATGTATTGTGGGAAGGGTCATGTAATCTGATCTGTGGCCAACTTCTCTAGCCCATCAAATCATGTTAAACTTTTTAAGTTTACTTGTTTTGATTATCTTGTTCCACAGTAAGTATAAGAACAGATATTTCATGTATGTCTCATAGCCTTTTCACTGAAAGTTTTCTCAGGTTCTGAGTTGCTCTCGTACCAACTGGCTCTGTGGTCCATCAGAAATTTATAAAATAATCACTCAGATGTTTAACATTATTTACAAACTGTAAAGTCTATGGCAGGCCTCTTGCTACCTAGAGCTTATATCTTAAATCAACCCATTTCTATTAATCTACCTTTTGCCATGTGTTTTGTGGCTTTATTGGTATGCTCACATGTTGATACTTGGGCAGCAAACTGGCATCTCCCTATATTCTGCCTTTCCCTTTCCTGTCTCTCCTTGGATTCCTCACCTGTCTGTAAGCTGCCTTGCCATAGGCCAAAGCAACTTATTTATTAACCAGTGGAAGAAACATATATTTACCCAGTACAGAAAGACCTTCCCAGCACTTCCCTTTTTCTTACTATTCAGAAAGGAAGGTTTTAACTTTAATATAGTAAAATTATATGTAACAAAACAGTTATTTAGCAAGAATTACAGTTACAATATCTAGTCTACATGATTTTTGCAAAATTAAGAAATCATTCTATATATATATACTATATTTCTGAGTCTAAGGTTTCATATCTAACTTATTTTTTATTATAAGCGAGGCCTTCATTTGTCATGGTCTGTTATTCCTTGTTCTCTCTTTCTGTTCTTGATCTAGCTGCGATCTCCTGCTCTCCTAAGCTCTCTTTCTATTGAACATTGCCCTTCATTACTCCCACTGCTGTCCAGGTTGTTCATGTAGATCTCATCCATTTCTCATTTATTGGGAAATCCCTGTGTCTTTCCTAGGGTCCCATTTTCTAGGTTGCCTCTGCCCTGGAGTTGTGTAGCAGTCTAGTCATCTTTGTTTTACACCTAGTATCCTCCAGTGAGTGAGTACATATAATGTTTGTCTTTCTGAGTCTGGGTTTCCTTACTTAGGATGATTTTTTTCTAGATTCATCCATTTACCTGCAAACCTCATGATGCCATTGTTTTTCTCTGCTGAGTAGTACTCCATTGTGTATATGTACCACATTTTCTTTATCCATTCTTCAGTTGAAGGGCATCTAGGTTGTTTCTGGGTTCTGGCTATTACAAACAATGCTGATATGAACACAGCTGAGCAAATGCCCTTGTGGTATAATTGAGCATTCTTTATAACAGACCATGATAAATGAAGACCACGTGAGAACAGGAAGAAGCAAAGTGCTAGAGAGTTCCCTAGATATCCACAATTATATATCCTCTGCAGACTACTGGCAATGGTCAAGAGAAAGCCTGATCTGACCTAGACTGGTGATCAGATGGCCAAACACCCTAATGGTTGTACTGGAACTTTCATCCAATAACTGATGTAAGTGGATACAGAGATCCTAGGCCAGGCTCCAGGTGGAGCTCCAGGAGTCTAATTGTTGAGAAAGAGGAGGGATTGTAACAGTGTGAATTGTTGAGAGCAAGACTGGAAAAGCACAGGGACAAATAGCCAAACAAATGGAAGCACATGAATTATGAACCAAAGGCTGTGGAGCCCCCAACAGCATCAGGCCCTCTGGAAAATTCAGACAATTAAATACCTTGAACTGTTTGGGAGGCACTCAGGCAGTAGGACCCGGAACTACCCTTAGTGTATGAGTTGGCTATTTGGAACCTTGGGCTTACACAGGGATATTTTGCTCAGCCTGGAATGAGGGGACTGGACCTGCCTGTACTGAATACACCAGGTTGAATTGAATCCCCAGGTGAGTCTTGGCCCTGGAGGAGATGGGAATCGAGGGGAGGGGCTGGGGGAAGGTGAGGGCATGGGCAGGAGTGGGGAGGACAGAGGAACCCATGGCTCATGTGTAAAATTAAAACACATGTATAATAAATATAAAAGGAGAAAAAAAGAAAAAGAAAAAAAATTAACAAAGGCCTTCAGCAAGAATTGCTGTGGAGCTATACCAGAGCCTCCTGCTGCCTGAAAACTTCTACTACACTCAAAAAAAAAACATTGAAAGGTAGGTAAGAGAGGCAAGTTAGTGTTTTGTTTCAAGGAAGAGTACTTGATAATTTTATACCTTAAAAATGACTAACAAATTTTTAGTAATTCTTGTAATATGGCCAACAACATTACTTCAAAAGAATTTAAAAACTTATTTGCCTATATGCTGAATGACATTTCCCTGGGAATATTTGACCTTCCTAAGGCATATCTGGCCTGTACCATTTTGGCATTTACTGTAATAATTCACACAAAATTCAATTAGTTGTTTAATAACAAGAACAAAAATGTATCATCATTTGCACTGAATCAGGCTTTAAAAGATAGCAATGGAGGCTTACATAAGAGGATTCCTTCTCTGGAATCTGATGACCAGGATTTACAGGATAGTAATAAAGATTTATAAAACAGCCTTCTTAGTTTGGAAGCTAACTTAATACAAGAAATTCAGTCCATTAATAACAAATGTGTAGTCAAAATTAATTTTATTGATAATAAATATGAATATTTAATGGATAGAACAATAACTCTCTAGATTGAATTTGTAGTTATTCAGACACTATATAAAGAGGAAAGATTATTATTAACTGATAAGATAATGTCTATAGAACCATGTGTTTCAGAAGACCACAAAAAAGTTTCATGATTCCATGAGAAATCTGGAATCCCTTGCAAGAGCAGAGTTTTACTCCCTAGAATAGATCCTAGTGCTGCACCATTTGCAAACCCTAGTAGAAATTCTTTGTAAATATGACAATGGACCTTATAAGCACTCAGGTTGTAACATCTCCAAATGGCTTTCATATAATGGGTTTTCCTGTCATCATCCATAATAATCCAGCAGATGATACACACTCTGAGCCTTATATGACATATACATTACAACCAATTTCAACAAGGGACTTTAAAAATATAAAGAAAGTGGTAGTTATATATGAGTACACTCCACAGACGTAAGACAGATGGTAAATTTGTGGTCTACCTCACATACAATCACTCCAGATGACTGGCATCAGTTAATTTCAGCTCTTCTAGAATATAGCCAGCCATTACATTGGAAAAGCTGCTTGAGAGAAGAGGCAAGAGATTTAGAACAACAAGGTAAACTCAGAGGTTTTGAGATCTACCAAGATCAAATCTTAGTGAAGGATGTTTTGCTGACAGGAATGTACAAGTCACTTAGGATGAGCATACAATAAAGCAGCTCTAAATGTTTGGGAACAAATCCAGAACTAGGAAAACAAACTGAGATATACACAATAAATTTCAGAGACTGCACAAACCCTTCACCGGTTTTTTTTTCTTTTTCTTTTTTGCAAAGACTGAGCAAAGCTATAACTAACAAAAGCAGTGTCAGATAAACAATTAAGTAAAGTGTCAACTGAGTCCTTGGCATTTGACAATGCTAATGCAGAATGCAAAAGAATACTTATGCCATTAAAGGTCATATCAGCTCCTTTGGAAGAATGGATTCATTATACTAATTGTATTGAATCTCTTAGCTACAGTAATGAGGCTTGGATAGGTGGCACAACCATATCTGAATGGAATGGCAGAAGTCATAAGCCAGCACAGCTGTTTGACAAAGATCCAACAAACCTGAGTCACATGATGGCTGACATGCCAACTTTGGTTTTCATCTCCATTTGTTACATATTTGGGGCTCTTTTAATATTTGTACAATTTGGGGATGTTGGGTTGATGGAAAATTCCTTAGGAATCATTTATGTCTTCTTCCAGGAATGCTGCTTCTAAGCTTATCCAGGAAAGTCCTAAACATACTATCGCACCACACTTTTAGGGAAATATCTTAATGTACTTGAAGGTCTTCCATATGCCTTGGAGGTTGTGACACAAAAAAGAAGCTTTGTGACATTCTTGGAACATCTGTCCCTGTATTTACACAGTAACAAGATGTTCAAAACAAAGCAAATTCAAAAGGTCAACAAGATCCAATGGCCTAAAAGAACTGTCCACAGTTCAGATTACAAGCCTGTTTCCACTATACACTCAGACAATGGTGTGACATACAACTCTGCCCTACATAGAGACATATTGATGAGCAAAGTATGGAGTGGAAAGATGGTAAAAATCTGAAGTGTTAGGACCTCCCACTCTTAGAAATTAGCTCATGTAGACCCACACATAATGTCATATGACCAAGGAACAACAGAATGCCAGGAGTAGACATATAAACAATTTCTATGAATATATAAATGTGAACATTGATTGTACTATGCCAGAATTTGAAAAATAGCTCCATCAACTTTAGCCTGAAGATTTTCCCTGAGCACTCTGACCACTAAGAGTTAACAATAAATTGCTTGACGCATGGCAAAATGCCCAGGGTGGATGCAGACTTTGTTTTGGTTTAGTGTCCTTGAAGCAACCAATGCAACCATCCTGAGCACAGGCTGTCATATATCCTCTAGATTCTCAAAATTGGTTAATGAAGTAATAATGATAACTCTATTTCTTAATGATGTCAAAACTTGAGGGAAAAATGACTGGAAATGAAGACTCTGGTCTGTTATAGTTTATTAATGATGACTAAAAGATGAGAAAAAGAAAGTGAAAGACATGTCCAAAACCAAAAGTGATATGATTTATGTTTTTGAACATCATGAATGTATCCCAGTTTACTAAATTCTATACTAATAAAGAAACACTCTGGCTTCCAGTCAGTTAGGCTGCAAGTTTCTCCCTACCACCATGGCCTGGCTTACTTCCTTCTCCTGCCAATTCCTTGTACCTTCTGAAGGACACATCCACCACCAGGTATGGCTCCTGACAGAGAGGAGAGGCAAATTCCAGAGCTTAATGAAGGCCTTGTAGTACCAAAGGTGGTACACAAGGTCATATAAGTAAAAACTGTACATGGGTTGCTCCTAGAAGTGATACTCCTTCTGGAAATAGCCCAAACAGGAGACCTCAACCTCCTGGATAACATAGATAGTACAAAGGCACTGATTGGATCAGTGAATGCAGATCAACAATAGATATACAAGGCAACCCTTTACTGGTGGGAAATGCCTCAGAGGGTCACTTGCATTCCCTCAAATCAAACAAGGTTCAAACATTTCCAGCTACTCTGGAGGGAATTCCTCTGCAGGGCTACTGTATAACCCAATGCCTAATGTAAAAACTGATTCTGCAATGGATGATAGAATAGCTCTGATAGATCAATCACAATTTCCAAACAACACAATAAAGCAATATTTTGGGCACACTTCCATAAGTGAACAAAAACAAAAGCTTAGAGTTTGAATTAATGTCCTTGTTCTGGAGGGTCTGGTAAACACAGGTTTGGATATGACAATAATTATACCAAAATCATAACATCCTAATTGGCCTCTTCAAGAGGTAGATGTTCAATTTCTAGGTGCTGGAACCTGGTCTCAGATAAAACAGTATTCAAAATGGGTTGAAAGCATAGGGCCAGAAACACAAAGAGGAAGGCTGAAGCTGTATGTAGCAAACTTAGCAGTAAATCTTTGGGGCCAAGATCTGTTACAACAGTGGAATACTCAGATTAAAATTTCTACACTCTCAGAAAAAGAATACAGACCAACACATGTTTCTAGGAATAATATCATAACATGCTATAAAAAACAGTCACCAACCATTCAGGCTATGCATAAACAGAGCACTACTGATGTTGAACTCTCAGAAGTACCAACTGCCTGACCTTTAAAATGGCTAACTAATGAACTTGTCTGGGTTGGACAATGGCCTTTGACAAAAGGGAAGCTACAAGCTTAGATCAGCTGGTTCAAGAGCAGTTAAATGCTCAACACATTGAAGAATCTACCAGCCCTTGGAATTATACTGTATTTGTTATTAAAAATAGAAGTCTGGTAATTGGAGAATGCTGACAGATCTGAGAGCTATTAATAAAGTAATTCAGCTGGTGTGCTCCCTATAGATTGTGAAGCCCTTGACCTCTCTGCTATCCAAAGAATGGCCTATAATAGTTATTGACTTAAAAGACTCTTTTGTTACCATACCCTTATAAGAAAAAGATAGAGAAAAATTTGAGTTCACAGTACCTAATTATATCAATTCCCAGACAGTCAATAGATATCAATGGGGGTTGGGGATTTAACTCAGTGGTAGAGTGCTTGCCTCGCAAGCACAAGGCCCTGGGTTCAGTCCCCAGCTTAAAAAAATAGATATCAATGGAAGGTCCTCCAACAGGGAATGTTAAACAGCCCTACCTTGTGCCGATACTTTGTGCAAAAACCTTTGGAGATAATTTGTGTTAAATTTCCACAATCTATAATTTATCATTATATGGATGATATCCCATTAGCTGATCCAAAGATAGACACATTAGAAAGCATGTTTGAATTAAGTAAAAGAAGTTTTGCCTTGTTGGGGACTGCAAATTGCTCCTGAAAAAAAAAATATAAGGATGAGATTCTATTAATTATTTCCGATATAAGATAAGCTACAAAAAATTAGACCCCAAAAGTTACAGATAAGGAGAGATTGATTGAAGACTATTAATGACTTTCAAAAGTTGTTAGGCAGCATTTTTACTTACTGGTTATCATGGAAATACCCAAAGACAGACTATAAATTTGGCTAGTATCTAGAAGGGGACAAAGAACTAAATAATCCAAGAGAATTATCTGCCAAAGCAGAGAAGGAACTGGCTCTAGTAGAAAAAACAATCTGAGAGGTACATGTGGGTCATGTGAATCAAGAACTTAAGTGCATTTGTGTCATACTCCCCTCCTGACATTCCCCCACATGTATTTTGATCCAGAGGGGAGATATTATGTTGGAATAGATATTCCTACCAGGTAAATTAAATGAGAATTTAAAGACTTATATAGAAAAGACCTCTGAGCAATTCCTTAAATGTCTTTCAGCCATTTGAGCTGCCTCTGTGGAGAATTCTCTGTTTAGTTCTATAGCCCATTTCTTAAGTGGACTGTTGGGCATTTTGATGTCTAATTTATTGAGTTCTTTATATACTCTGGATATCAGCTCTCTGTCAGATGTGGGGTTGGTGAAGACCTTTTACCATTCTGTAGGCTGTCGCTTTGTCTTGTTGACCATGTCCTTTGCTCTACAAAAGCTTCTCAGCTTTAACAGGTCCCATTGATTGACTGTTTCTCTCAGTGTCTGTGCCACTGGTGTTATATTTAGAAAGTGATCTCTAGTGCCAATGCATTCAAGAGTACTTCCTACTTTCTCTTCTATCAGGTTCACTGTAACTGGATTTATGTTGAGGTCTTTAATCCACTTGAACTTAAGTTTTGTGCATGGTGACAGATATGGATCTATTTGCAGCCTTCTACACATTGACATCCAGTTAGGCCAACACCATTTGTTGAAGATGCTTTCTTTCTTCCATTGTACATTTCTGGCTTCTTTGTCAAAAATTATATGTTCATAGGTGTGTGGTTTAATGTCAGGTTCTTCAGCTCTATTCCATTGATGCACATGTTGGTTTTTATGCCAGTACCAAGCTGTTTTTATTATGGTAGCTCTATGGTAGAGCTTGAGGTCAGGGATCGTGATGCCTGCAGAGGTTGTATTATTGTACAGTATTCTTTGAATTGCTCATCATCCCTAATTATTTGGGAAATGCAAATCAAAACGACTCTGTGATACCACCTTACATCTGTCAGAGTGGCTAAGATCAAAAACACAGAAGACAGCTTATGCTGGAGAGGATGTGAAGCAAGGGGATCTCTCCTCCACTGCTGGTAGGAATGAAAGCTTGTCCAGCCACTATGGAAATCAATATGGTGCTTCCTTAGAAAATTGGGAATCCATCTCCCTCAAGACCCAGCTGTAGCACTCTTGGGCATATATCCAAGGAATGCTCAGTCATACCACAAGGGCATTTGCTCAGATATGTTCATATTGGCATTATTTGTAATAGCCAGAACCCAGAAACAACCTAGATGCCCTTCAACTGAAAAATGGATAAAGAAAATAAGGTACATATACACAATGGAGTACTACTCAGCAGAGAAAAACAATGACATCATGAGGTTTTCAGGCAAATGGATGGATCTAGAAAAAATCATCCTGAGTGAGGTAACCCAGACTCAGAAGGACAAACACGGTATGTACTCACTCATAGGAGGATACTAGATTTAAAACAAAGATGACTAGACTGCTTCACAAATCCAGGGAGGCTACCTAGAAAATGGTACCCTAGGAAAGACCCAGGGATCACCCAATGACAGAGAAATGGATGAGATGTACATGAACAACCTAGATGACAGTGGGAGTAATGAAGGGCAATATTTGAGGGAAAGAAAGCTTAGGGGAGCAGGAGATCCCAGCTGGACGAAAAACAGAAAGGGAGAATGAGGAATAACAGACCATGATAAATGAAGACCACATGAGAACAGGAATAGGCAGAGTGCTGTAGAGGTCCCCAGAAATCTACAATGTAGACTGCTGGCAATGGTCGAGAGAAAGCCTGATCTGACCTAGCCTGGTGATCAGATGACTAACCACCCTAACCGTCTTGGAACTGCCATCCAATAACTGATGGAAATGGATGCAGAGATCCTCAGCCTGGCCCCAGGTGGAGCTCCAGGTGTCCAACTGTGGAGAAAGAGGAGGGACTGCAAGAGCATGAATTGTTGAATCCAAGATTGCAAAAAGCACAGGGACAAATAGTCATTCAAAAGATAGCACATGAGTTATGAACGAACGGCTGTCAAGCTCCCAGCTGGATTAGGTCTTCTGGATAATTGAGACAATTGAATAGCTTGAACTGTTTGGGAGGCATCCAAGCTGTGGGACCAGAACCTGTCCTTAGTGCATGAGCTGGCTGTTTGGAACCTTGGGCTTACACAGGGACACATGCTCAGCCTGGAAGGAGGGGACAGGACCTGCCTGTACTGAATCCACCAGGTTTAAATGAATCCCCAAGGGAGTCTTGATCCTGGAAGACATGGGAATGGAGGGGAGGAGCTGGGAGAAGGTGCGGGTGGGGTCAGGAGGAGGGAGGACAGGGGAACCCATGGCTGATGTATAAAATTAAAACACATAATATTAAAAAAAGAAATGATATCTGATTTGCTTCCAAAAGTTAAATTAAGTTTTCACCAGTTGAAAGGAATGGACCCAGCAGAAAATGTAGTACTTTTAACTAATGAGGAAATTTCATTACTATGTAAAGGTACTGAATACTGGCAGAGTGCCTGAAGTAATTTTTTGGGAGAGATTGATAACTGTTATCCCAAAAGCAAGAGGATAAATTCATAAAGAAGACTGAATGGGGGCTGGAGAGATGGCTCAGTGTTTAAGAGCACCAACTGCTCTTCCAGAGGTCCTGAATTCAATTCCAGAAACCACATGGTGCTCACAACCATCTGTAATGTCATCATGCACCATCTCTGAGTACATAATAAATAAATAAATTAATCTTAAAAAAAAAGAAGACTGAATGAGTCCTTCCTCACATTGTATGACAAAAGCCAATTTCTGGAGTCCTCACATTCTATACTGATGCAAATAAATCAGGGAAAGGAAGATATGAATCAGGAGACTTTAGTAAAGTGGTTCAAAATCCATGCACCTCTGCACAAAAGTCAGAACTGTATGCCATTCTTTTTTTTTTTTTTTTGAGCTGAGGATCAAATCCAGGCCCTTAAGCTTGCTAGGCAAGAGCTCTACCACTGAGTTAAATCCCCAATCCATGTGTATGCCATTCTTATACTAATGATGGACTTCACTGAATCCCTCAATATAGTCACTGACTCACAATATATAGAAAGAGTTTTTTTTTAACTGCTAAATTTATGCCTAGTAATACAGAATTGACTTCATTATTCATACAGATGCAGGAAATTATCAAAAATAGGGATATATATATATATCCATTAGCACAAGGTAATGATGAGTTTAATCAGTTACTAATAGGCAATGTTCTAGAAGCATCAGAATTTCATAAGAATCATCATGTAAATAGCAAATGTTTGAAGAAATATTTCTGCATCACTTGGCAACAAGCTAAGTATATTGTAAAAAAAAATGTCCTACTTTTTCCTTATATAACCAAACACCATAACCTGCAGGAAGCAATCCAAAAGGTATACAAAGAAAGGAAATTTGGCAAAAGGATGTGTTTCATTTTGCAGAATTTGGAAGATTAAAGTATGTACACTATAACATTGACACCTATTCAGGATTTCAGTGGGCATCTCTTATGGTTTCTGAAAAGGCTGATTCTATGATTACACACCTATTAGAAGTTATGGCCATCATGGAAATACCTGTACAAATTAAGACAGAGAGTGCCCCAGCATATGTCTCCAATAAAATGTGACAGTTTTTTTTTTTTACATATTACAATATAAAGAATGTTACATATATACCACACAATCCCACAGGCCAAGAGGTCATAGAACGATCCAATTGAACTTTCAAGGATATGCTAAATAAACAGCAACAGGTAACAATGACTCCTAGAAATAGATTACATAGTGCTTTATAAACCTTGAATTTTCTCAGTGCTGATGAGAAAGGAACAACAGCTGCAGAGAGAAATTTGATGATAGAAAAAAATTCCTGAGCTAAACCAATCAGTTTATTTCAAAGATGTGTTGACCTCAGTTTGGAAACCTGAATGTGCCCTATGTTGGAGAAGGGGTTTTTCTTTTGTTTGTGCAGGAGAAGAAAAGTTATGGATATCAACATAATAAATAAAAATTGACTCAAAAAGGAGAAACCCCTTGATAAGGAGAAGTATAAACTCATGCACCAATGTGTCATCTCTACAAGTTGTAAGATAAATTTAGCCAAAAAGGTTTGGGGGGTTCTGTTTTTATCTTTCCAGGATAATGGAAATACCCACCTTCCAGAAATAATAAGGTCTTGGATATGTAGGTGTCTTTGGCAGAAAGAAAGAATCTATTGGTACCAATCTACACAGGGTAAAATTTCACTGCCTAGCATCCATATATCTTTCAATCTAGTAAAGTTGTGGTTCCAATTCAATTAGAAACAAAATAGGCTTTGGAAATGGAATTGGCTCATTCTTTGTCTAAATCCAAATATATTGCTAAAGGAAAAGGTTGAGAGATTCTTTAGTCCCATATCAGAAGAGCCTTCTGGTGTGGGATAGAAGGAAACCAATACAAAGGGACCACTGTCTTCAAGAGTATAATTCTCTCTAAGCTTACTCTTGATTTCTCAGAATGCTTTCTTACATGTCATGTCATCTTTAAATCCAAAATTTCCATTTTGATATATTAATAATGCTCAAGGTTTTCACAGTAAAGAAGAATTTTTCCAATAGAAATCTCTAAAGCCTCCAGAATGATGATGGGGCCCCAACAATAACAACTCTACCCAGTCCAGAATGAGGCTATGGTACTCATCATCATAGTACACTAGTAGCCAGAATTTCAGGCAATCTTAGCCATTACTCTGACACTGGCTGCAGAATCTACAGTTGGTCTAAGTGAGACTTAACTATCTGAGCTTTTGTACAGAACCCAACAGAGATACCATCACCCCCTAAACAGCAGGAAGCAATTCAAAGAAAAGATTCTATTTCTCCCAAAGGTTTCATGTTTCTCAGGGTTATGGATGATGGTTATCGGGTTGCGATGGAAGAAAATATTAGACTCAGTATTCTCCTTAAGAAAAGTAAAAGTGTCCCAAAAAAACAAAAGAAAAAGTGGGATGGATAGATATAAGATATTATGGTAGGTTATTGTATATACTAGTAAACAAATTTAGTAAAATAGCAGCCTTAGATAATTTGCACTGTTATGGATTCCTGTATATTGATACAAATGTAAACTATTTTTATATTCCTGTTTAAGACAATTTGTATATTTATACAAATACTGAACTATATTTGTTGAAATGTATTTTTACATATAGTTTTACTCTTATTTGAAATATTTTGCATAAATAGAAATTTATATCTGTCATTCTTTATGTACATTCTACCTCTTTAGGATATTTTGTATATTGATATATATTTAGATTTATTGTCATATTGTATATTGCACTTTCATATCTATGTTAAAGATATTTTGTATATTGTCAAAATATTGAACTCATTGTCCTTTTATCGTACATTTGCTTACAGACTGTTTACCTTGTTTACATGAAGCCTTAGTCCTTAGGTTATTTAGGTAGATAAGACTTATAGATTTATAGTCACCTATGCTTGTTAGTTAGGTTATCCAGATTTACAGATACGTATGTCAGATGGACAGGTAATCTTCAAACACTTCAGGGAACTAGAGAATATGGCATTTAAATAACTTAGAATTCTCTTGATGTGAGACACAATTGTTTATGGCAGCACCAATTTGATCATGCGAGAACTTTGGGCTTCTATGACATTTCTATTTGGAAGTTTGTCTTCTTGGCACAAAATGGCATATTGGGCAAAGAACTCCCCTTGCCTCAACTGTTGACAGTATGAATGCTGTCCTTTCTGGATAAGCAGGACACAAAGAAAATTGATTACTGAACTCTGCTAAGACAGAGTAAGATGGTCTTTCAGAATTCTTGCTTCTGAAAATGGTTTGTCAGATACTTTATACCTGTAGCCAATTTGGATGCACTAACAATGCTGAGAAACATTAGGTGACTGTCCAGGCTTGCAGCTGTCTCTGTATACTCTTGCAAGACTACTGAAATTTGCTTGCATCCACCTTCCAGTTCTCAGGTATTATTATATTCCTTCTCATGTCATTGATGGGATTGAAGACTATCAGCTATAGTTACAACTTAGTGTATGTATAATGTCTTAGAGAGAACATATAAATGTTTGATTAAGTTTCTTTAGGATAGGACACCTTTTGGAATGATCTTTGTAACATGCCATTTACCTATACTCCAGACTTCTCTGGATTTTAGTATGTGTTTCTTGCTTGATATTGTTTGTGTTGGTTGTAGCTCCATGTTATCTAGGACATTATTTTTTATTACTTCTGGACAATATTTGATAATCACTCTGTAGTTGGAGCTTTCCTGCCTGGCCCACAGTCAGGACAAATATCTCTCACCCGCCAGGCCCATAGATGCTCAGAACCAACCAAGTAAACACACAGAAACTTACATTGTTTAGAAACTGTATGGCCATGGCAGGCTTTTTGTTATCTACTTTTTCTATCTTAAATTAAACCATTTCTATTCATCTATACTTTGCCACATGGCTCATGGCTTACCAGTACCTTACTTCTTGTCATGGCAGCGGCTGGCAGTGTCTTTCCCCACCCAGCCTTCCACCTCCCAGAATTTTCTTTTCTCTTGTCCTTCCTATACTTCCTGCCTGGCCACTGGCCAATCAGAACTTTATTTACACAGAGCAATATCCACAGCATCACTGTATTGTATATAGTCTTGTATTATGTTATAACCTCCTCATTTAGACAAAAGTGGGAGATGTAGTAGGTAGTTGTTCCAGTTTTGACTTAGAAATACTAACCACATTGAAGCTTCAGTAACTGGCATACCTGCAAAGCAGGGCCAAGACGGGTGCCCTTAAGACATGAGATCAGGATGTGCTGATTCTCTTGGTTCCTGGATCCTAGACACTGGAGGTAGATTGAGAAAAGTTTTCAGAGAACACCACTGGACTGCAATATACCTTTCCCAGACCCTGTAACCTATTGCTTTACTTGTAAATTTCCCCACCAAATAAATCTCCCTTATAACTACATGGAGTGGCCTTAATACTACAACCAATAGGTAATCTTATAGGAGTCTCAAGAAAATTAAGAATTATAATTAAATTTTGGCTGTAGTAATCTGTGAAGATGGATATCATCCACTTGCTTTGAAGCTGATTTTAGATGTTGGATTATCTGGGCCATGGCTGTTATTGAAAACTTTTCAGCGGGGTATTGTTGATCAAATCATATTAGCCTGGAAGCAATCCACAGGTTCTTATCTTCTGTGGAAACAAAAGTATAACCAATTTTCAAAAGCAACAAATCTTTAGACAGAAATTTTGAAGTGAAGATACCATTAAAATATATGTATATTGGGATTAGGGATTTATCTCAGCAGTAGAGTGCTTACCTAGCAAGCGCAAGGCCCTGGCTTGCCAAATGGAGCCAAAAGGATTTCTCAGGTCCTGCCTGGCCCCACAATCCCATGGCCACTTATAAAATAATCACTCAGAGGCTTAACATTATTTACAAACTGCAAGGCCTAGAACAGGCCTCCTTCTAGCTATCTTGTGTATCTTAAATTAACCCATTTCTATTAATCTATATTTTACCACATATTCCATGATTTTACAAATCTGTTGGCATATTGTTCCTTGGGTGGCAGGCTGGCATCTCCCCAGAAACTGACTTTATCTTTCTGTGTCTCTCTCCTTGGATTTCCCGCTTGCCTCTAAGCTGCCTGGCCATAGGCCAAAGCAACTTATTTATTAATCAATGGGAACAACATATATTCTCAGTGTACAGAAAGATATCCCCCAGCATAACCTCATAAAGATATCTCTAGCTTCTTTAAGTTTCAACACTTCCAAGGTGTACAAAAGACCTTCATATAGAGAGGGACATCTTCCTAGAAGAGGAGAGTAGTAGGGTAAGAAATATCTCAGGGAAGCTTTGAAGCACATTCCTGATACAAAGCATAAATGACTCAAAATAAATTTTCCATCAATCTAATATCCCAAAATTGTATAAAATTTAAAAGTGACCCAAGTGTGTAACAGGTAGAGATGAAAACCATAGATGGTGCGGAGGCCATCATGCAGTTCAGCTTAGCCGGAGGATCTTTGTCAATCAACTGTTCTAGGTTTATGACTTTTGTTCATTCCATCAGATATGGCTGTGGCAAACTTCAACAAGATCTGGCCTGCTTTGGGAGGATAAAAATACTTGCTACTTTCTTAAAGTTATTTTTTTTTTTGGATGGGTAGAAATTTTCTCAAATGTACTGAAAGTGTTAAAGTAGTATATAAAAAAAACTCATGCATGAAGGGGTGTCCTGGTTTGTCCTCTTTCTAGCAAAATTATCCAGCAGTGGCCTGATTTTCCTGACCAAAATCTTCTCTAGTCATAACTGTGACTTTAGACATAAGTGAAAACTAGATTGTACATCTAGACCTCAGAGTTCTTTGCTGATAGAAAGAATGAACAGTAGATCAATGAAAACTCTAACAAATCTCTCATTAGAGTACAGAGAAAGATTAATAGGCCTCCTTCCTTTAATTTGCCTCAGTTCCCTGCACCACATATAGTGAGTAACTAGTATCAGACTATATTTGGAAAAATCTGTATCTACTTCCCAGCCTCATAGACCAGCTTTAAAAAAAACTTTCTAAACATGACTTTTTCAACCAAGGTTCCTCCAGATCTATATACATGCTATTCAATAAACTATTTGAGAGACCCAGGCAATCCCTGAGTCAGCCAGCAATTTCCCCATGCTTAAGTCCAGTAATACCCTCTGTGCCAAGTGAGTAGCCAAAGGGACACTAGAACTAACATGGAAAAGACCCTACAATGTGTTCCTCTCAACTGCTATGATGGTGCAGGTCTTCTTAAACCATAGATGCACCATACCCAGGTAAAAAGTGGAAGCCACAGATGCTTTTCTTAAAAGGACTGACTCTGGACTATAAACCCATTGCTACTAAGGTTCCATTGGACTCAGCCTCCTCCAATCCTTGCCCCTATACCTCTTATTGAGTCTTGTGTTTTAAACTATGGGTATAAACCCAAGGTCAAGAAACAAATCTCACCATTATCATGTCTGGACTTGAAACTGAGGAAGACTAATACTCAGGAGGTATTAGCTAGTGTGACTAGAGACTACCAGTGTTTATTCCATCTTGGACTTTACTTATTGATGCCTACTTTAAGTATTTGGTTGTGTTAGAGAATGGAGAGATGCTGGACTTTGTCTATTTAGATAGAAATACAGAGTTTATGACTTAATGGACACCCTGTGGCCTGATCCCCTAGCTGCCAGGAAAAAAAAAAAGAGTTTCCTTTGGTATAGCAGTATTTCTAAATAGGAATAACCTAAGCAGTCAGACTCTATCCTGAGGGAAGGGACCCTTGTGATAGAGTTGATCATTCCTAGGGAAAAATCAGTCAGGATTGTTGGTTATACTAGGCACATGATCTGCATAACACTTATGGATAAACGGGCTGCCAACTTATTTTCTGACAATACTTAGAGTGACTGTGGGCAGCCTTAATTAACATGAGGGTACTTACAAGGGGTAAAATGTCTACTATCTAAAACTTTTAATCTACAATCTTTCCCTTATTCTGATAGCTGCTATTCAGAGCCAAATGGGTTAGTTCATATGTATAAAAGGAATATTATGAGAGGCAGGGAGGCAGAGCAGCTAGAGTGGCAGCCAAAACACAATTGTAATAAAAAGCAGAAACTGAGCTACCACTCACTGAGGAGTTAATGAAAATAAACTCCTAATCAAGAGATTGGAACAGGGATTCCTTTAATCCCAAACACACGAGGAAAGAGCCATCACCATGGGAGGAGACCAAAATGGATCTGAACACTGTCTGAGGCCAACCCAGGGCCCAGCTGCCAATCCTGTGAAACCCAAAAACTTGGAGGTGTTACTGAGACCACCCTACTCAGCTGAAATCCATCTGGGAGAGGAATCAGAAACCTACAGTTTGCAGTCTGAGGAAACAGAGCAGCTGAGGAGTTGAAGAAAGAGCAAAACATGATGTGAGAACACAAAAAAAGCTGCAAAGCTACACAGAGAAACCCTATGTCAAAAAAACAAACAAACAAAAAAAACCACTAATGACAGTCAATGTTAGAGAGGATACAGAGCAAAGGGAACACTACTCCACTCCTGGTTGGAATGCAAACTTATACAACCACTTTGGAAGTCAGTGTGGTGGTTTCTCAGAAAATTTGGGATCAAACTGCCTCAAGATCCAGCCATACCACTCTTGGGAATATACGCAAGGAATGCTCAACCATGCCACAAAGATACAAGCACAACTATGTTCATAGCAGCATTAGCAGTAATAGCCAGACACTAGAAACTACCTAGATGCCCTTCACCTGAAGAATGGATTAAGAAAATGTGGTACATATACACAATGGAGTACTACTCAGCAGAGAAAAACAATGAGAGCATGAAATTTGCAGGCAAATGGGTGGAACTAGAAAAAATCATCCTGAGTGAAGTAACCCAGACCCAGAAGGACAAACATAGTATGTACTCACTCATAAGTGGATTCTAGATAGAAAACATAGAACAATCATACTGCAACCCACAGAACCATAAGGCTATATATATGGCACGAAGGACATTAGGATGACTGTTGCTTATAATAAGATCTGGTTTTACTCAATTACTGAGTAACACTCAATAAAACATTACACTATTAAGGTAATAATTTATACTGTATCAAGCAGATAAAAGAAAAATAAATAAATTAATTAATTAATCTAAAAGAATAAAAAAGAAAAGAAAAATTTGAACTATTAAAAAACAAACAAACGAGCCATAGGGCAGGACTCCACATCCCCAACAGGAAGGTTCCCCCTCTCCAAGACCCTCTGGTGAACCATACAAACTCCACACCCTGCCTGCACACCCATCTGCCAGAGATGCCAGCCACTTCCTGAGATTTAGAAACCAGCCCCCAGCTTCCACCCTGCCAGGGAACTCCCATCTGGACCAGAGGTGAGTGTCTGGGGATGTAGTCAGAGAGGCAACCACATCTGGGTACTACCCCTGGGCACCAACCATCCTGGAAGGACATGCTCAACTTGGCCCCAGTTTCCAGCCATTCTTCAGGCTCTGCAGGAAGGCTCCCCTTTTCCAAGACTGCAGGCAGACCCTGCAGCCTCCACACCCTGCACAAAAACCCATTTGCCTGAGTCCCAAATCACATCCTGAGACTCAGAGACCAGCCCCCAGCTTCCATCCACCCAAGAAATCCCATCTGGAGCAGAGAGACCCCAGCTACCATCAGCTCAGGAACTCTCATCTGAACAAGAGCTTCGATCCTGTCCTGGAACTACCATCTGGACAAGAGGAGCTCCCATCTGGACAAGATAAGGAGACTCCAGGGACTTCCTGAGAATCAGAGTCCATCCCCCCCAGGACCTATCTGGCCAGCACGCTCATCTGGACCAGAGTTCCAATCTGGCCAAGAGCTTCCATCTGGACCAGAGAGAGGCTCCCTAAATCTGTCAGCTCTCTCTGGACCAAGTACACTGATAAGATCGAGAACGAACCCTCAAGGAGATGGACAGACACCAAGGCAGAAGAACATTCAACAAAATAAAGAACAATACAACATCACCAGAACCTGGCCCTTCTCCAACAGCTAGACCTGAACATCACAGAATGGAAGAAGAAGAAGAAAATAACCTTATAAGTAACATCATGAAGAGGCTAGAGCCTTATATAGAAGAAATCAAAAATAAAGTAGAGGAAGAGACAAACAAAAAATGGGAAGAACACTATACAAAACTAGAGGACAGGACAATTAATGCAGAAGAAAAGAGTAAGTCCTTGAAAAAAAATCAGAAAAAAAAACAAGGGATACAGTCGAAGACCTGAAGAGGGAAATAGAAAAAATGAAGAAGACACTAGCAGAAGGAATGCTGGAAATAGAAAATCTGAGTAAACAAACAGGAACTTCAGATGCAAGTATAACCAACAGAATGCAAGAGATGGAAGAAGGGATCTCTGGTGTTGAAGATACAGTAGAAGAAATAGATTCATCAGTCAAAGAAAACACTAAAATCAACAAAGTCATGACCCAAAATGTCCAAGAAATTTGGGACACCATGAAAAGACCAAACCTACTAATAATAGGGACAGAGGAAGGAGAAGAATACCAACTCAAAGGCACAGAAAATATATTTAACAAGATCATAGAGGAAAACTTCCCCAACTTAAAGAAGGAAATGCCTATGAAGATACAAGAAGCCTATAGAACACCAAACAGACTAGACCCCCCCAAAGTCCCCTTGCCACATAATAATTAAGCAACTAAACATACAGAATAAAGAAAGAATATTAAGGGCAGCAAAGGAAAAAGGCCAACTGACTTATAAAGGCAAACCCATCAGAATAAAACCCAATTTCTCAATGGAGACTTTGAAAGCCAGAAGGACATGGACAGATATAATGCAGACACTAAGAGATCATGGATGCCAGCCTAGTCTAATACACCCAGCAAAACTCTCAATCATCATAGATGGAGTGAACAAGACCTTTCAAGACAAAACCAGATATAAACAACACTTATCCACAAACCCAGCCCTACAGAAAGCACTAGAAGGAAAATTCCAACCTAAGGAAGGCAGATACATCCATGAAAACACAGGCAATAGATAACACCACAGCAGTAAACCCCAAAGAAGAGAAGTACACACACACTACCTCCAACAAATAAAAATAATAACAGGAAAGAACAATCACTGGTCATTAATATCCCTTAATATCAATGGACTTATTTCACCTATAAAATGACACGGACTAACAGAATGGATATGAAAGCAGGATCCATCTTTCTGCTGAATAAAAGAAACACACCTCAGATTCACAGACAGACACCTCCTAAGAATAAAAGGCTGGTAAAAAGTCTTTCCAATCAAATGGTCTTAAGAAGCAGGCTGGTATAGCCATCCTAATATCCAGAAAAATAGACTTCAAATGAAAATCAATCAAAAGAGATGATGAAGGACAATACATACTCATCCCAGGAAAGATCCACCAAGATGAAGTCTCAATTCTAAACATTTGTGCCCCCAAAACAAGGGCACACACAAATGTAAAAGAAATATTACTAAAGCTTAATTCATGTATAAACCCACACACATTAATATTGGGAGACTTCAACACCCCACTTTCACCTCTGGACAGATTGGCCAAATTTTAACTTAACAGAGACATAATGGTCTTAACTGATGTTATGGCCCAAATGGACTTAACCAATATCTACAGAACATTCCACCCAAACAAAAAAGAATATACCTTCTTCTCAGCACCCCATGGAACCATCTCTAAAATTGACCACATACTTGGCCACAAAGCAAATCTCAACAGATACAAAAAATTGGAATAACCTCCTGTGTTCTGTCAGACCACCATGGTTGAAAGTTAGATTTCAACAACAGAAAAAACTACAGAAATCCTACAATCTCATGGAAACTGAATAATGCTCAACTGAACCACCAATGGGTTAAGGAAGAAATAAAGAAAGAAATTAAAGCCTTCCTAGAGATCAATGAAAATGAATACACCACATACACAAACTTAAGGGACACTATGAAAGCAGTGCTAAGAAGGAAATTCATAGCACTGAATGCCCACATAAAGAAGCTTGGGAAATCTCATGCTAGTGACTTGACAGCACACCTGAAAGCCCATGAACAGGAAGAAGCAAAGTCTCCCAGGAGGAACAGATGCAAGGAAATTATCAAATTGAGAGCTGAAATCAATAAAATAGAAATAAAGAGAATAGAAAGGATTAATGAAACAAAGAGTTGGTTCTTTGAGAAGATCAACAAGATAGACAAGCCCTTATCCAAACTAACCAAAAGACAGAGAGAGAGAATCCAAATTCACAAAATCAGAAATGAAAGGGGGGACATAACAACAGACAATGAGGAAATCCAGAGAATCATCAGGTTGTACTTCAAAAACCTCTACTCCACAAAACTGGAAAATCTAAACAAAATGAATAATTTTCTGGATAGGTACCACATACCTAAGTTAAATCAAGACCAGATAAACCATTTAAATAGTTCAATAACCACTAAGGAAATGGAATCAGTCATTAAAAGTCTCCCAACAACAACAAAAAAAAAAGCCCAGGACCAAATGCTTTCAGTGCAGAATTCTACCAGATGTTCAAAGAAGACTTAATACTAATACTCTTTAAATTGTTCCACACAATAGAAGCAGAAGGTATATTACCAAACTCCTTCTATGAGGCTGCAATTACCCTGATTTCTAAAATAAACAAAGATGCAACAAAGAAAGAGAACTATAGAATGATCACCCTCATGAACATTGATGCAAAAATACTCAAAATAATACAGGCAAACAGACTCCAAGAACACATCAAAACAATTATCCACCATTATCAAGTAGGCTTCATCCCAGGGAAGCAAGGGTGGTTCAGCATATGAAAGTTCATCAATACATCAATGTAATTCACCATATAAACAAACTGAGAGAAAATAACCACATGATCATCTCACTAGATGCAGAAAAGGCATTTGACAAAATCCAACACCCCTTCATGATAAAGGTCTTGGAGGGATCAGGAATACAGGGAACAAACCTAAACATAATAAAGGTAATCTACAGCAAGCCAAAAGCCAACATCAAATTAAATAGAGAGTAACTCAAAGCAATACCACTAAAATCAGGAACAAGGCAAGGCTGCCCCTCTCCCAATACTTGTTTAATGTAGTACTTGAAGTTCTAGCCAGAGGTATATGATAGCATAAAGAGATTAAGGGGATAAATATTGGAAAGGAAGAATTCAAGCTCTCCCTATTTGCAGATGACATGATAGTATACATGAGTGACCCAAAAATTCAACCAAGGAACTGATACAGCTAATAAAAACCTTCAGCAACATAGCAGGATACAAGATCAACTCAAAAAAATCAGAAGCCCTACTATATACAATAGACAAACAGGCTGAGAAGGATATTAGAGATACATCACCCTTTACAATAGCCACAAATGATATAAACTACCTTAGAGTTACTCGAACTAAGCATGTGAAGGACCTATATGACAAGAACTTTAAGTCCCTGAAAAAAGAAACTGCAGAAGATGTCAGAAAACAGAAAGATCTCCCATGCTCATGGATAGGCAGGATTAACATAGTAAAAATGGCGATCTTACCAAAAGCAATCTAGAGTTTCCACACAATCCCCATCAAATAAACAACACAATTCATCACAGATCTGGAAAGAATAATACTCAACTTCATATGGACAAACAAAAAACCCAGGGTAGTCCAAAGAATCCTGTACAATAAAACAACCTCTGGAAGCATCATTATCCCCGACCTCAAGCTCTACTATAGAGCTACCATAATAAAAACAGCTTGGTACTGGCATAAAACCAGACATGAGGACCAATGGAATCAAATTGAAGACGCTGATATTAACCTGCACACCTATTAACATATAATTTTTGACAGAGAAGCCAAAACTGTGCAACGGAAAAAAGAAAGCATCTTCAACAAATGGGGCTGGCATAACTGTATGTCAATGTGTAGAAGGCTGCAAAAAGATCCATATTGGTCACCATGCACAAAACTTAAGTACAAGTGGATCAAAGACCTCAACATAAATCCAGTTACTCTGAACCTGATAAAGGAGAATGTAGGAAGTACTCTTGAGTGCATTGGCACCGGAAATCACTTTCTAAATATAACACCAGTAGCAGAGACACTGAGAGAAACAATCAATCAGTGGGCCCTGTTGAAACTGAGAAGCTTTGGTAGAGCAAAGGACAGGGTCAACAAAACAAAGCAACAGCCTACAGAATTTGAAAATTTCTTCACCAACCCCACATCTGACAGTGGGCTGATATCCAGAATATATAAAGAACTTAAGAAATTAGACATCAAAATGCCCAACAGTCCAATTAAGAAATGGGCTATAGAACTAAACAGAGAATTCTCCGCAGAGGAAGTTCAAATGGCTGAAAGATATTTAAGGAATTGCTCAACATCCATAATTATCCAGGAAATGCAAATGAAAACGACCCTGATGTACTACCTCACACCTGTCAGAATGGATTACATCAAAAACACGGAAGACAGGTTATGCTGGAGAGGATGTAGAGCAAGGGGAACTCTCCTCCACTGCTGGTGGGAATGCAAGCTTGTCCAGCCACTTTGGAAATCAATATGGTGCTTCCTTGGAAATGTGGGAATCCATCTCCCCCAAGACCCAGCTGTAGCACTCTTGGGCATGTACCGAAGGAATTCTCAATCATACCACAAGGGCATTTGCTCAGCTGTGTTCATATCAGCATTGTTTGTAATAGCCAGAACCTGGAAACAGCTTAGATGCCCTTCAACTGAAGAATGGATAAAGAAAATATGGTACATATACACAATGGAGTACTACTCAGCAGAGAAAAAACAAAGACATCATGAGGTTTACAGGCAAATGGAAGGATCTAGAAAAAAATCATCCTGAGTGAGGTAACCCAGACTCAGAAGGACAAACATGGTATGTACTTACTCATAGGAGGATGAATAGACTAGTCAAGATGACTAGACTGCTACACAAATCCAGGGAGGCTATCTAGAAAATGGGTCCCTAGGAAAGACACAGGGACCACCCAATGACAGAGAAATGGATGAGATCTACATGAACAACCTTGACTACAGTGGGAGTAATGAAGGGCAAGTTTTGAGGGAAAGAAAGTTTATGGGAGCTTGAGATCCCACCTGGATCAAGAACAGAGAGTGAGAACAAGGAATAACAGACCATGATACATGAAGTCCACATGAGAACAGGAATAGGCAGAGTGCTGGAGAGGTCCCCACAAATCCACAATGATACATCCTCTGTAGACTGCTGTCAATGGTTGAGAGAAAGCCTTATCTGACCTAGTCTGGTGATCAGATGGCCAAACACCCTAATGTTTATGATGGAACTCTCATCCAAAAACTGATGGAAGTGGATGCAGAGATCCTCAGCTAGGCCCCAGGTGGAGCTCCAGGTGTACAACTGTGGAGAAAGAGGAGGGACTGCAAGAACGTGAATTGCTGAGCCCAAGATTGGAAAAAGCACAGGGACAAATAGCCAAATGAATGGAAGCACATGAATTATGAACCAAAGGCCGTGGAGTCCCCAGCTGGATCAGGCCCTCTGGATAACTGAGACAATTGAATAGCTTGAAGTGCTTGGGAGGCATCCAGGCTGTGGGACCGGGACCTGTCCTTAGTGCATGACCTGGCTGTTTGGAACCTTGGGCTTACACAGGGACACTTTGCTCAGCCTGGAAGGTAGGACTGGACCTGCCTGTACTGAATCCACCAGGTTTAAATGAATCCCCAGGGCAGACTTGGCCTTGCAGGGGATGTGATGGATGGAAGGTGGGGTGTTGGAACGGGATGGGGGAGGACAGGGGATTCCATAGCTGATATATAACATTAAAACACAAAAATAATAATAAAAAAAAGAATCACAGATAATGACTGTAAAGTCCCACAGGTCCATGCACAAGTACACTTACTGTTTCTCAATCTGCTTTTATCTCAAAAAAAAAAAAAAAACAAAAAATCAAAAACATATTTTGCTACAGCAAAAAGGGGAAATTAGTGTCTCATCATTCCTCTCCACATTGTATTCTTTCCCTTATATTGTATATTTTAAATTTTTATCAGTGGATTCTGCTGGAATATCCACTACAGATAAGCACTAGATCGCTCCTCTTGCAAATCACCCTCTGGCGCAAAGGAAGGATTTTTCTAATGACACTTGGAGGGTATCCAATCTGGTGTTGGTGTGGGCCCAGGGTTCTGTTTATTTCCTCAGGACAATGAAATTCCTCTTTGGGTTTCTGAGTGGTGTGTAAGACCAGATTGGGCCTTCTTGATAATCTCCCCTCCCGATGCCAATGGGAATTGAAAGCCCAATATGGCCAGCTTTACCAAGCATTGACATAAGCCTAGGTACTGCAGCCATGCAGTTTGATTTTCCAGAAGAGCTTCCAGCTTAAGTCATGCTGGGATCAAGCGTAATGGGCCTCAGCCGTTCATGTTCCTGGAGTTGTGTCCATGCCAATGGATACCTACACGCTCAAGAAGAGAATTTGACATTGCTGCTGCCATTGTTGCTGTTATTACAGTGATGAGCACTTCTACTACTGTCTCTGGGATTGCCATTTCATATTTGCTTACTACAGCTAGCACAGTGGCAGCAAAAGTAACTACAATGGTTAATTAATCTTTCATTCTATTGGGTATGACAAATATAAATCAGTAGTTATATACATTTTGATTGGCTTTGAAAGTTATAAATTTACAAACTCAAGTTCCATTTACACTCAGGATATCATCTTACAAGGACTCCAATTTGCAGTAAGGCTCATTAAGGAAGGGAATGACTCAGTTGCCTTTAGCCTACCAGCTATGGGTGGATTAAGACTTCTGTTGGTCTTTTCTGTGTCAAACACACATTGCAAACCCAGCACCGCTTAGAGATCTTTGGCAACAGTTAACTCTACAGCTCTCACATGATTGAGCCTCTATGATAATGAGTAGTGGTTGCTCACCAACCTAAGACAGAACGCCTGTGTGGACTGGACAGGTATCTCCATGACAGGTAAGGTGACCTGCTGTTGTTCCATGCAACCTAAGCCAGAAGCTCATTTTTTAGTAAAAGCAGGGGACCTGTATGGCCCTGGCCCCTGTTTTGGGTAACTGTTGCATTGTTTTCTGACCTTGACCTTGATATCCTCCCTATGAAAATTCCCTGCTGGGTTCCACACTTCTGAATGCTTAAGGGAAGCTCCTTGTCTGTGTATCCAGATAATTGGATGTTAACAGTTTAGATGCAATATTGTAAAACATCAGAAGTGGGGTTGGGGATTTAGCTCAGTGATAGAATGCTTGTCTAGCAAGTGCAAGGCCAAGGGTTTGATCATCAGATCAAAATAAACAAACAAACAAATAAACAAACAAACAAAAAACATCAGAAGCAAACTTCTACCCTCCAGAGTTCTCCCATTGTGCTGTAAGCCTCTTTCTAAGACCTCCTCCCTCCTTCAATAAATGACATTTGGAATTCAAAAGAAGAAGAAGGAGGAGGAGGAGGAAAAGGAGGAGGAGGAGGAGGAGGAGGAGGAGGAGGAGGAGGAGGAGGAGGAGGAGAAGAAGAAGAAGAAGAAGAAGAAGAAGAAGAAGAAGAAGAAGAAGAAGAAGAAGAAGAAGAAGAAGAAGAAGAAGAAGAAGGAGAAGTCAAACCCACAGAGAAAGCTGACTGGTGCTAGATGGAGCTCACAGTCTCTGGACTCACATCTCAGGAACCTGCATGGGACCAAACTAGTCCTGTTGAATGTGAGTGACAGTTGTATGGCTTGATCTGTTTGTGGGGTCCCTGGCAGTAGGATCAGGACTTATCCCAGGTGCATGAATTGGCTTTTTGGAGACAATTCCCTGTAGTGGGATACCTTGTACAGCTTTGATATAATGGGGAGGTGCTAGGCTCCCCTTCAACTTGGTATGACAGACTTTGTTGAATATCATCAAATGACTTACCCACTCTGAGATGTGGATGGGGATACAGCCGGAGGGAGGTAAGGAGGCAATAGAAGGGAAGGGAGGGGGAACTGGGGTTGGTACATAAAATGGAAAAAAAAATAAATATATTTTAAAAACTGACATAAGACAAACAAATAATTACATAAAATAGCAATATTACTCAGCCTCTAATAACACTTGGTGGACATGTATTACTGATTTGACTAAATGGCTCTTCTAATGTTTCCCAAATTAAGTAAATAGATTGATCAAGACTTAGAGGCATTAAAATTTCCTTTTTGAAATTAAAATAAACAGTTTCATTTGCAGAAATGGTTCTACAAAATTGGAGAGGCTAGAGCTCTCATAAAACAACAGAAAGTATTATGGATTTGGGAGAAACCTGTTGTCTCTTTGCTATTTGATCAGGAATAATTAGAAATACTCTTGTCATGGCTGGTAAAGAAATTGGTCCCCTTGTCTAGTTGTAATATATTAGCAAAGGCTGGGACTATAATTCTCATTCGGATTGGAATAAGTATGGAGCCTGCATCATAATCTAAAATACTTCATGATTTAACACATTCACTAAAACGAGTGGTGAATGTACCAGTGCTCCAGACTTTAGTAGACCTTGGCACAACTGACTGCATGTCAGGAATGCTATTTAGTTTGTGAAGCTCAACAAACAAAACCACCTGACAGAAATGCAAGTAAAGATGTAATCCATCAATTCACATATTTGTCAGAAAGTTTCTAAGTGTAGTAAACTTGCTTTTGGTTTCACTTCTGGCTAATTATTCTTGTTTTCTGATGTATGTTAACACAGAACACTTTTTTTTTTTTTTTACTTAAGAGATCATCCTGATAAAGTTCCCATGCTACAACAGAATCCACATCACCCAGTATAGTTTCAGGCTGGATATGAAATCCTTCTGCTGCCTTAAACCATGCTTGAACAGTCTTTTTTGGTGAATACCAGAAGGAAAAATAGTCAATACCATCCAGCTATGATCCCTGCAATGCAAAAACAACTGACTTAAGAAGACATGCCCTTTGATGCCATAGCAAAAGAAATCGTACATGAGTATTCAAGTAATATTCTCTGTGGATCTAGGGCCTATTCCATGAGAAAAAATCATTCCTAGCATGTTTATTTGGAATATTAAAGAGTGGCTAGTGAGGTCCTAGACCCAAGGAGAGAATATAATAGTATATTCTTAGTATTAAGATGATTCCTAATAATTTATTTGTCAAAGCATAGATCAGAGCATTGATTCACCCTTGTCAAAGAAACTTATCCTGGCAGATGTAAATTAACAGAGACCTTCAAGTGGTCATTTTGGAGATAATAAGGCACTGGAAAATGCTCAGCTACAGATGGGGAATACATATTCTACTCAGCCACAGAAATCTCTGTTACTGTACAAAGGTTATGGATACTTACAAGGCTCTAGATTTATGAGTAATTCAACAACATAAACAGGCCTCTTTGGTGGAAACAGAAGAAAATTTAAACTTGGGTGAATAGGAAGGTTAGCATGGTTGAGCACATGCTGAAGAGTTAGCAGAGTAGTAAAACAACAACCTTGGGAGCAGCAGGGAAGGTTGAAGCCCATAGTGAATGGGAGAGTAGACAGGCATGCACACTGGTATCTAATCAGTCACCTGGAATACTCCTCTTCTGTCAGTAAAGAAACCTGAGACCTCAGATTCTCATGAGTCTGATTCCTCCAGAGATAAAGTTGTAAACTCTCCTGGTCCTGAATGATGTATTCTTTAGCCTCACTTTGGCAGAGGCGATTCAATCCATCTATGCTTTGAAATGGACAGACCAAGAAGGAGGTCTACATTGGGAAACTTACCTAGATCAGGATGCATAAAGGATTTTAAATACTCACAAATCCTTTTTGAAAAGATATTAAATGCTGAATTCTGAACATTCCATCAGAGGTTTTTTGGAAAATAATTCATAAAAGAGACATTGGAGGACTGTTATAAGATTTACAGCCTTTGCCCTAAAGAATGTCAGATGAAAAGGACCCAATTTGTAGAATCCTACCTCTCTTATTTACAAGCAGAGAGAGGAAAGAAGAGACTGTTTCAGTAGAATTGCTGCCGTCCTTCAGATTCCAACTCCAAAGCCTAAGGGAATGGTTCTAGAATCCCTAGGTGCTCTGAGTATTTCAGGCTTTGGATAACAGAATTTGGGGAAAATACAATGCCTGTATATGCAAGCACAAAGCAGGTGAACTAAGTGCCTAATTTTTACTGAGACTAAACAAAAGGCAACTAAAGCTTTAAAATAGCTCTGAATTTCACTGCAGCCCTACAACTTCCAGATGTCTCAAAATCCTTTTCATCTGTCAGCACATGACATAAAAGACAATGGGGGTTTTACCCAAATGACAGGGCCAAGGAAATTCCCTGTGATACATCTGTACAAATGATTTCACCCTGAAGCCACAGGATAGCACACTGGTCAAAGCATTGTGGACAATACAGCTAGCTTATTAAAAGAAAGACAATGATTTCACTGTATCATGATCTGATACTCATAGCATCAAGCACAGACGAGGTCTTCCTCTAAGGAATAAAAGATCACCAATTGTTTAAAAATTGTGTGACACTGTACAAGAACCTATTAGTATAATTTAACTCTAATTACTATAACTTAACTATAATTTGACATCAATCCAGCTATTCTCTTTCCTGATGATGACATGCAAGTGCTCATACAAGACTGTCACCAGATGAAAGATGAAATGAGGTAAGTGGGAGATGCAGTAGTTACTTTAAATAAAGTGCTTTGTGCCCCAAGCAGGTACTTAATCCCAAGTAGAAGAAGTGATTGATCTCATACTGGACCTCATATGAAGAAAAGGAAGGTCCATTACCATATACACGGACCATCAGTTGATATACTTTTACCAATAGATATGTCAACTGTGTGGTCTGCAGAGAAGATGGCTTCTCAATGCTGGGAAAAAGAACATAAAATAATCTCTGCCCCTGTAAACACTATTTAGTTTTCCCTAGAAATTGCTGTGTTCCATAGCCGGACAGTTGAAATCACTGTCGGCAGATGATCCTAAGACCACTTGGGTCTACTGATGCTCTGATGTCACAAACCACAACATAGTGATACCTGATACTGCAAGATATAGAAAAAATTGACAGATAAAAGCTATATGTTAATGGAGGATAATGGAGGAAAAGACCATTCTCTCAAAAATAACTGCCTGGGCTCTGATAACTGCCCCTTCACCAGGCTACTCATCTGGGGACCACAAAAATTTCTGAGTCATTCAGACCAAGGCATGTTATACCTACACTGGACACAATAGCATGGGATTTCTTAGTCATATATCAGGTTTGCGCATGAGTGACTTGAAATTCAGACCCAGAAAGGGGTCTCAATGAGACACCAACACCCTCAGAAGTTTGGAAAGACTGACTTCTCCCAGAATCCAGCTCCAGATGAGGGCAGGGTCTGAAGATTGGTGGATGCTAGAGTGGCCATGGGAAGAATCAGACATGGAATACTTCTTAGTTTTCTATTAGGATTGATGGACAGAGAGGAAGCACATCTTGTTATGGCTTTTCCTACTCTGATAGGAGTCATCTATGGTGAGATAGGTCCCAGTAGACAATGTAAGGAGTTGGTAAGAAAATGAGGTGATCCAGGCCATAGTAATTGGGAGAATGTTGCAACTGACTGACTAGCAGCCAGAGTGCTTCTCTATTCAAATAGAATTTAATAAGCAGGGACGTATTTATGATGTTCTAAAACAAACAAAGACTATATCACTTTTGGTTTTAGACATGTGTTTCTCTTCCTTTTGCTTATCTTTTAGTCATCATTAATAAACTATGACAGAACAGAGTCATCATTTCCATTCACTTTACCTAAAGTTGGATGTCATTAATAAACAAAGTTATAACTCTTACTCAGTAACCCTGTAACTCAATTTTTTAGAATCTAGAGGTACATGGTAGCCTGTTCTCAGGCTGGTAGCTCTGTTTTCTTTTAGGATGCTAGACTAAAACAAAATTCCCACCTAGGGGATATTGCCATGTCCTAAGCAGTGTATTATTGACTCTTAATGAACAAAGTGCCCAGGAAAAATCCTCAGGCTAATGCTACTGCAATTATTATTCAGATTCTGGCATAACACAATGTTCACATTTGTATCTTTATAAAATTTGTTTGTAAGTCTAATCCTGGCATTCTGTTGTTCTTTGGTCAAACACCACCATAGTGACTCTGCATGAGCTCATTTTTCTAGGAAGGGGAGGTCTTGACATCTCATACTTCTATCATCTTTCTACACCATTCATTGCTTGTCAGTATAAGTTTCTGTGTAGGGCAGAAGTAAATCCAATTTATCTAATTTTGTTATTATATATGTCAATTAATTGTCTGAGTGAATTATGGGAGGGGGCATGTAATTGGACCTGTGGCCAACTCCTCTAGCTAAACAAATCTTGTTGACCTTCTAAGTTTTCTTAATTTTGGTTATCTTGTTTTTGAATAAGGGACAGATGTTTAAAGAAAGTCTCCTGGCCTTATAGCAAGACCTCTGACTTCTTCATGTGTGTCACAACCTCCAAGGTACAAAGAAGACCTTTGAGCAGTTAAGGATATCTACTTAGATGCAGGCATGGGAGCACTGATACTATGTTCACAACTGTCCTGTGGTACCTTTAAAGCACTATACCTTGGGGAAGGCATAAATGATTCATGAGAACTTTTCCATGTAGTTCTCCAAATTGTGCAAGTATTAAAAGTGCTCCTAGTATGCAACAGGTGGAGGTGAAAAAAGAAGGTAGCATGGAGGCCATCATGCAGGTTAGCTTTTCTGAATCTTTGTCAATATGTTGCCCTGGCTTTATGACTTTTGCTGTTCCCATCAGATATGGCTGTGACAGACTTCAACCAAGATCTTACCTGCTATATGAGGATAAAAATACTTACTACTTTCTTAAAGTTACCTTGTTTGGATGGGTAGAAGTTTCCCACCTAGACTGAAACTGCTCAAATACTAACTGAAAAGCACCTGCATGAAGAGGTGGCATCATTTGGCCTCTTTCTAGCAAGAGGGTCCAACAGTAGCCTGACTTTCAGAGCAAAAACCCTCTCTAGTAATAGCTATGATTTTAGACTTAAAGTAAAATCTCAATTGTGCATCTAGACTTTTGAGTTCTTGGATGGTGTATAGAATAAACAGGACATCAAAGAAAACTCTAACTAAACTCTCATTAAAGTCCAGAGAAATACAGAGGCCTCCTTCCTTTACTTTGCCTCAGTTCCTTGTACCACACATAGGAAATGAAAAACCGCCTATGAGATTCTTTTGAAGAATTCTCACTCTCAAAAACCAGTAGTTGACAAACTCTCTAAACATTCCATTTGCAAATAACTTACAGACACTACAGTTCTCAGGTTACTCAATCTGAGAGATCCAGCCGTCCCCTCAGTCCACCACCAATTTCCCCCTGTTCAATTCCAGTGACACCCTTGCCTAGCCAAAGGGACCCTGGACTAATCTGGAAAGGACCCTACAAGATGATTCTCTTGACTCCTATGATGGAGAAGGTAGATGACCACAACCAGATAAAAAGTGGAAGCAACAGATGTTGCTCTCAAATGGATTGTGTCTGGACTATAGACCATGTAATACTAAGGTTCCACTTGGCTCCAGATTCTTCCACTCCCTGCTCCTATATCTCTTACTGAGTCTTATATTTTTCACTATTGGTATAAATACAGGCTCAAGGTTCAAAACCCATTGCTCTCAGGAATGGACAGGAAATTGAGGAAGACCGATACCCAGAAGGTATTATATAGTGTGACTATAGACCATTAGCCTTTATCCCATCTTGACTTTTATGCTAATGCCTACTTTAAGTGTTTTGGTGTATTAGAGAATGTAAAGGTATTTAATATAGGGATACAGAGTTTATGATTCCATGCATGCCCTGTTGCTTTGTCCCCCAGTTGTCAGAAACTGGAAACTAGAGATACTTAAGAGGATTGATTAAAAAAGATGCTTGTCTTGGGAAATAAGAAGGACCTAATACTCCATACTGTAGAAAGGGACTCTAGGGATAGAGTTAATCATTCCCAGCCAAAAATCACCCAAGACTGCTGGTTACGCTTATACATCTGGCCCCCATACTTCATAGGGATATGCACTAAGTTGACTGTCAGCCCACCGACTGACAATATGTACAATAATAATAACTGGGACATTCTTAATTAACAATAAGGGACTTCCAAGGAGCAAAAAAATCTAATATCTAAAACATTTAAGCTGCACATGTTTCCTTATTCCAATAGCTGCTATTCAGCCTAATGTTTGAGTTCATACATGTAAAAGCCATTTCACTGGGCCTCTGAGACTACTTGATAGACTTATAGTACTAGTTTTACTAAATGGCTCTCCTAATATTTTTCACACTAAGTATGTAGGTTGATCAGGACTTGGATGTGTTGAAAATTCCTGCTTCTGAATTAAAAAAAAAATTAAAATGAAAAACATATTCAATTGCAGAAATGGTCCCATGAAATTGGAGAGGCTAGAATTCTCATGAAATAAAGGAAAGTATATACAAATTTGGAAGAAACCTATTGTCTCCTTGCTATTTGATAAAGAGGAATTAGAATAAAATCTTGGCATGGTTGGGAAAATGATTGGTCCACTGCCTAACTACTACAATCAACTTTGGCTGAACATCCAATTCTCATTTGAATTGGATTAAGTAAGGGGCCTGCAATCATAAACTTAAAATGCTTGTGATTTGACTCATTCAGTAGGACCAATGGTGAATGTAATAGCCCCAGCCAGATCTTAATAGACCTCAAGACCTTAGAACAATTGACTGCATGGAGGAAGTGCCATTCAGCTTGTATAGCTCAATAAATAGACAATACCACATGACATTAATGAAAATAAAGATGTAATCCATCAATGCACATATTTCTCATAAAGACTCTATACATAGTAAACTTGTTTTTTTGCTTCTGTAGTTCTACTTCTGGCTAACTGTTCTTGTTAACTGATGAATGTTAACACAGAAAACATTTTTTTTCTTGTACTTAAAAGCTCATCCTGATAAAGACTCTGTGCTGAACTGGGATCCTGATCACCCAGTATATTTTCAGGCTGGCTGAGAAAGGTTTTCTATTCACTTAAAACATGTTCTTCTCAGGTGAATATCCTACAACAATAAGTGCTATGGGTGAAACCAGGAGGAAAAGTAGTTGATATCACCCAGTTATGAACTCTGCAAGATGCATATCAACTGACCTAAGAAGACATGCCCTCTGAGGCAATAACAAAAACAGAGCTATGTGAGTATTCAAGTAATTATCTGTTTGGGTCTAGGATACATTCCATGAAAAGAAAATCATTCCTAGCATGGTTATTTGTAATATGAAAGTGTAACTCATGAGGTCATAGGCCCACACAGAGAATATAATAGTATTATTCTTGTAAATTATGTTGAGTTGACATGACTGACAATAATTTATTTGTCAAAATAAGATCAGACCTTTGATCCACTCTTGTCAACAAATCTGCTCTTGGTAGATGTAAATTAACAGACACTTTCAAGTGGTTATTTTGGAGACATTAAGGCACTGGATAGTGCTCAGCTCCAGATGGGTCATAGGTACCATAATCAGCCATAGAAATCTCTGTGATCTACAGAAGTTGGAGATAATTACAAGACAATCATTTTCCACCAAGAACAGAGCAATTGTGCATATGAATGCATAGCTATTGTGACACCAGATCTGTAAAGTTCATGGTAGAAGAAAAACATCCCAAGCAAGGAGAATGGAGTTATGTATGAAATCTCACCATTAGCCATGGAGATTTTGCATTGATAGGCGTTGTGATAGTCAGTTGTTATCAAAGCTTTAAACTCCAGTAGGTTTACCACAGTCCAGAGGAGGCTCCAGTTTTATGAGTAATACAAAAACATAAACAGGACTCTTCATGGAATAAAGAAGAAATGTCAAAGTTGGGTGAACAGGAAGGTTAGCAAGGAGGAGTACACATGGAAGAAGTGAGGGAGGAGTGACTATGGTGTCAACATACTGTATTCAAGTTCTAAGTTAATTGATAAAAATATTTTTTAATTGAACTTTATTTTTGGTTTTTTGAGACAGGGTTTCTATGTGTAGCTTTCTACCTTTCCTAGAACTCACTTTGTAGCCCAGGCTGGCATCGAACTCACAGAGATCCATCTGTGGTGCCTCCCGAGTGCTGGGTTTACAGGCATATGCCACGACCACCTGGCTTGATAAAAATATTTAAAGACAGCAAGGAAGCAGAAAGACACACCAAAATGATAAATAAAAAATTGCATATACTGGAAGGAAAATGGGCATCAAATTCCTTCTTAGTGGAAACCAAGAAAAATAGTGCAAACAAAGTTCTCTTTTATACCAGAATGTAGATTTAAATGTGTGTATGAACACACACATATAATGCATGCATTTTGAGAATTTCTTAGATGTATGTAGTCTTACGAGTACATTATATTCAAAATCACTATTACATTTTCCACGAAAAGAACCGCAAAGGTGCTCAAAGCCTCCATCCACTAAGTGGATGAAAACTTTAATCACAAAATCTGATCAATGTATTTTGGATCTCTTTTTTTTCTATATAGAAAACATCAAAAATTATGTCCAGTTTATGTATGATACTAAGATGTGGGTTTTTTGTAGCTTGAATGCTTTATTATTAGATTTTGGAAAATGAAAAAAAGCACCATGATAGGTCTGGAGTACATCATACCAGTTGCTTGTTAGAGGACAATGGGAGAGAGAAGAAAGACAGCCATGCTTAAGTACAAGAGTTCAGCAAACAAGGAGGTTAAACATAGATGTAAAAGAAGCCACATCACAGGGAAAATGGCTTTAGAGAAAGAGAAAGGGAGCACAAGATATCACAGAAGCATACTTAGGATCTGCTCAGAACTCAAAAGGAAGAAATAGAAAGAAATGAAATTAGGATATTCTGTATCAGCACTCAGTTGTGTTCAAAATCAAGGAAAGTTGTGACGTACTTAAGTACATAAATGTTGTGATCTGAATATTCACTATCTTTACACACAAGAAAGTTTAATCCTATATCCTATGTATTATTTGAAATTGATTTTGGATTTTAATATATTTCATGCACATTTATTTTAAACAGTTTTGAGTAATGTGTGTGAAAAACGTAAGAAACTGGCAAAAATGGTGAGAATAAAAATACAAGATTCTGTCTCTTCCTAAATGTATTTTAGTAACCTATGATGCACAGTATTGTCACTGGATGATAGCTGTAGAAGATGGACAGACATATTGAAAGGTTTAGAAATCTGAGAATGTGCTGTAGGAATTATTGTCCCTACATTGCTTAATTTCAACTGGAAACCAGAGATGTCATTATTTATTTATCCAGTTACATTAGATACAAGCCTGACATTGGGTAAATTAATAATTTTAATCATTTTAGACAAAATCAGTCTGAAATGGTCCAAATTATTACTGAATGTGAATACAGTGGTAGATACATATATATATTTCTGCAAGTGACACACTGAGGTAAATATTAAAAGAATTTCCATAGTTCTAACAATGACTGCCATCAGTACTCACTTCTATAAGAACCAAAAGACATTCTTACACCAGGTAGTCTTGTGTATATCTGATTAGCTACCTGCATATGTGTTTCTGGATGTATTGTAAAATACCATAGCAGATCACACATTCTTTGTGAAACACCATAAGAAAAGGGGAGCTTGCAAATAAGTTCTCCATGCTAATGAAAAGTACAAAGTGAGGATAACATGTACAGTGGCTATAACAGAATTGACAACAAATTATTTATGGCTTTCTAATAAATTAATGCAGTCCACATAGGCCTTCATACAAGTATGTAGAGAAAATTCAAAGATCACTCTGCTGATGTGAGTGGAAAAGGCCACAGATATTCAATTCATGGAAAGAGGGGATTAATTAAGAGGCCACAGGCAACAATGGAGAGAAGAGGTCAGAATCATGATATAGATAGGCAACAAGAAATTTTCACTGCTAATATACAAAAGGAAGACAGATTAGAGGGGAGACATGAAGGCTAACATTCTCTGTCTGAGTTATGTTAGAGAAAATTTAGTTATATCATATCTCTTTATTGCTTTTCAATTTGCTAAAATACAATGTACATATACTTATGTGTGTGTAGTGTTACTCTTAACTATTTGTCTTCAAAAAGATAATAAAAGCATTTATTGCTATTATTAAAAAATATTGATAAATCTTGGTCATTCCAAGTTAGGGTATTTGTTTGAATATTTTGACATTTTATAATTAAAGTCTTATCTTGAAAGTTTTATGAACATGATTGCCTAAATATTATAGGAATGAAGAAGACAATATATATTTTATATATAACTTAATGTTTGGCAGAAAGATCATAGGATCTTATTTCTAGATAAATACCTAGAAGGCAATTAAGGAATGTCAAAAGTCAGAGAAATAGCCTTCTACAGGGAAAAACAATGCCATCACGTATCCAATAGCAAATGGTCATCCTCAAAAATATGCATAAGAGTACATTTATGTATACTGATCTGCTTGTATTTAGGTTCCTGTATATAAACAACTGTTTATGTGGTAACCATTTTTTAAACAGTCCATTAAGTTTGGAAGGGAGGAAGAAGAGTTATGTAACAAAGGCTGGAGGTAAGGAAGGAAAAGAGAAATACTCCAGTTGTGTTGCAATTTAAAAAATAAAATGAAGTAATAAAAAAATTAAGAGGCTGGAAAGTTGGCTTAGTGGTAAAGGGCACTGACTGCTCTCCCAAAGGACCCAGGTTCAAATACCAGCACTCACATGGAAGCTAACAACTGTCTGTAACTCAAAGATCTGACCTGTAGGCAGAACACCAATGCACATAAAATAAAAAAGTAAATAAAAACAAAAATTTTTAAAACAAATATCCCACTGCAAAGTATTTTAGAATGAACTGCAAGGAAATGCTTTTTGATTTTGATGTGTGCAACTGCTCACAAAAGGGCATATATTTATAGTAGAAGAGAAAAAACTCCTAACAGCCAAATTGTATAAGATAATATTCATATGATACATTGAATTTTGTCACATGATTAACATAAGAAATGTTTGGAGATTTGGTATTATATACTTTGACATATCTAGTCAACCATAATTTAAAGTCAATGGGATGGAGATGTTCTTCACCACATACATTTCTAGAGACAGTACCAATTTTAATTGGGAAGGATAACAGGCACCATGTATTACAAGATTGGTCAAATGGAAAAAATATAGTTCACCTGGGGTAAAAACATAGCACTGAGTATGGGATGAGTTTGATGTCAACACACACATGGTGGGCAGTTAACGTGTCTTCCACAGATGATCTCTCACCTGCATGTGAGACCTGAGGCATAAGTGAAAACACACACAAAATTTTGGTAAAAACACCTTGTAAAGCTGGGCATTGGTGGTGCATGCCTTTAATCCCAGAATTAGGGAGGCAGAGGCAGGCAGAGCTCTGTGAGTTAGAGGCCAGCCTTGGCTAACAAGTGAGTTCCAGGAAAGGCACAAAGCTACACAGAGAAACTCTGTCTCGAAAAACCAAAAAAAAAAAAAAATGCCTTGAAAAGTCTGTATCATGTGCAATCCAATAGACTAAGTCATTTTGCCTCAAAAGAAAACTTACATTAATCTGGAAATTGATAGATAATTTAATGTTCATATATAAATTCATTTGACTGGATGTAATTTCCCTAAAATAAAATCTGTTTAAAATTTAGACCCCAAATAAACAATATAATAAACAAAATTCCTGCCCACAGCTTATAAATTTTGTAATCTTGATAATTAAGATGATGATTTCTAGGCATGAAAAAATTATATGCATGAAATGAGACAAAGAAACTTAAGAGAGCAGACATATTCCCTCACTGAAAACATATATGCACTCTCACAGTGTAATAAAGAATGCATCAGAAACCTTACAAAATAATTTAGCTTTGATATACATACACTTCTTGTTCTTCAACTTGTATGAAAAATTAAGAGAGGTACTGTACAATGGAAGATTTTGAGGGAGGAAAGACACACATATTATTCTTTTGTAGTAACAAAAATATTTCCCTACCAGGAACTTAATTTACTTTTGTTTCTGACTTAATAAGAAACAACCCCATGTTTGAGGATTCAGCTCAGTGGTAGAGCGCTTGCCTAGCAGGCTCAAGGCCCTGGGTCCAGTCCTCAGCTCTGGAAAATGAAAAGAAACAACCCTAAGTGGCCACAATCCTGTCATTGTGACTTATGACCACATCGATGGAAATGTGATTTTTAAAACTGATTAGAAATGCATGGAAAGACATGTAAAATAGGAAATATGTCTGGTAGTAAAATATTAGCAAACAATTAATATAATTAAAAAATTTTGAGGACAGGCAGAGCTGTTTTGAGAACAAGGAACTATTGCCAACTTGGAAATCTGACACCCTTACTCCTAACTTAGTGGTATCTAACAGGGGCAAAGTTATTACTCTAGCATCACAACGCTCAATAGTAACAAATTTTGTGGCAACTCCACTTTTCACAGGAGTACATATAGACTTCTAGACTGTCCTGAAGAGCCAGGTAAACTTTGATAAAACCATCCTCCCTCTAAAGACCTAACATGATAAACATATGGCTGTAAAAGCATGGCCAAGGAAGATCCAATATTTCAATTATCATATTTGGGAACAAAAATCAATAAACAAGCAAAGTTATTGTACCATCTTCAAGAATAGAAAATAAATGAAGAAGAACACACAATTAAATAAGGAATTTAGGATTGGAAGATGGTTTCTCATGAAAAAATTAAGAAGCCTAGAAGCTTCACATATATATTGTGTGTGTGTGTGTGTGTGTGTGTGTGTGTGTGTGTGTGTGACCTGAGTCATGTGTAACCTGAAATCTGAAACAGGATAAATGAACAACAACACTAAGTGTATGTGAAGGTCAGTGGACACGTATAGCAGATAAGGATGTGGAACTTTGCTTCCAGTATAGAAAGTATGAACTGGGAAATATACTCCAATGACCACATCTCCTTCATGGTGAAAATCTTCTTTGATTCTGAAATAACACTCAGAGGAGCTATAGGCATATGCATGACTGTGATTAAACAAGATCCTCATAATAATAACAAAAATAAAACATCCTACCAACACACAGTTCTGCTCAGACATCAGTCTAATGGATCCAGATCCCAAAGTGTTTATACTTAGCTCAAGTGTTTGTGACTATATGTGATTCTCACTTTGTTGATAGGTGAGGCTGTCACAGTAACTCAGAGAGCTGTCACATTCTTATACCTCTTCCACTGCTGCTGAGAATTCTGGAACTCTTTCTTCCCTTGGGCTATGCATCTGCGGTCCTCTATTCAGGTGAAAAACAAGCTGGAAAATATGTTTATAGATTTTTGTCTGCACCCATAGACACCGTGATTTCAGCTAAAACAACAGGCAGTAAGAGCTCAGGGATGAACTCCTCTTTGGTGAAGTTGGCCACAAGAATGAAGCAAGAAACTTTTCATATGAAAACAACTGAGATTGGTGTAAACAGCCTTCATCAGAGGATGATATTCCTAGTACAATAGGAAAGAGAAAGGACCAAAATCCCATGATGGACGAAACACAGCATAATGATTGAGACATCATGATTTTCCAAACCAAAGGAAGTCAGTGGATTCTTCCTTGATTAGTGTCTGTGTCTCAGAGATTCTTTGCTTCTATGATACATCTATGTATGCATATTAATATAATGTCCACATCTAGTACAATGCATTTATTTCTCACTTTGAGAAAATTAATGGCCCAGCTAAATTATTCAGTTCCCAATGGGCCAACTAACTGAGAAATGAAGCTTCCTGTTTAGATTCTGTGCTTTGAGGTACTGCAACTCTGCTATCCCAGTTAACCCTCAGTAATAACTGAGTAGACATGTTGTTCTAATCCATATCTGTATCCAGTGCAGTGGGTTTACCAGCTACTTACTGTGTTCTGAGAATAGGAGAATAGGAAATCCTTCTCTTTTCTGTATAAAACATAATAATTTAATAGCCTCTAAATGTACCCTTCACCTAACTCACCACATGAAGTTGTGATGACCAGCGTTCCATTTCCTAGTTCACAGGATAAGGTAACACAGTGAAAGTCTTATGTATTGTGTTGCATAAATGAATGAATGCTCCAACATATTAATAAGCTCCCTGAAGAAAGGATGGGAGAGTAGAGTGAATAAAAACCCACACACAATTACCTAAGGATTGATAAACATTATTTCTATTTCAATCATGTGCATTAGAAGACAAACTGAAACATCTCAAATAGTCCAGTTGGCAGTGAAATTAGTAAATCCCTCCATCACTTGTGCTTCACATCTGGAACATAGAAAGCAGGAGGAACTGAGTTAACCAAACAGGGTATCTAGATGCTGTGTGAATGTCTTCTAAGGGATTGTGATTTATGCACAACACTATTTGGACTTTGTCACTTAGATCTTATGATATGTTGGTTTTTGTTTTAGCATATTATATCTTATTGTATATTTTGTTGTTACCTCTTAGAAGCTGATTCTTTTTAAATGAGAGACAGAAATCAATTGGATCTTGATATGATGGAAGAGTGGGAGGGACCTGAATAAGTGGAGGGAAGGAAAATTGATCAGAACATATTGTGTGAGAAAAGAATCTGTTTTTAATTAAAGGGAGAAAATTAAAAAGAAGAAAGCAAAATTCTTTCACCTTAATGGGCTAGATACTTACTCGTGTTATGAATTTGCTTAACCTGAGTATAACACACATGTCAAAACTAACATTGAGTGCCTTAATGAGTATCTTACACACCATCATGGTATTCCAGACAGCATTGTTTCTTTGTGTGTGTATGTTTATATGTGTGTGTGTGTGTGTTTGTATTTTGTGTGTGTGTTTTTTTTGTGTGTGTGTGTGTTTATGCATGGGTGTTTATTTGTTTCTTATTTTTAAATCCCAATCAGTTTCCCCTCCCTCCCCTCTTCACAGGTCCTCCTCTAGACATTTCTTTAAACCAAATAAAAGATAATACATATATAACAGGAGGTGTTGGGAGTGGATAATACTAATGTTAATGTTAACCTTAAGGTGTCTTAAGTGACTCTTAGAAGGAATCCAACTCAACATAAGCTCAGAGAGATGGCCTTACAGGGAGGATGTAATTCCTGTTCCCTAGTGTGCTCAGTTAAAGAAAAATCGGCTTCCAAACATTAGATCTAGTTTCTGTCCAGGATGACTGGATCCTCTTCTCCTTGTGCATGGGGACACTGCTGAAGGAGCTCTTAGGAACCTAACAATTCAGAGGAGGATACCTATGAAGGGATGCAACACAGATGGCTTTTAAAATACCTTTTTTTTTTCAATTGCTTTTAGCACTTTGAAAACTGGGTGTCATTATCACTTATATTAAATCGGAGCAGTGTGATTGTGGAATCCTATCCAGGTAGGTGAATTAGGGTTTTGGAGTCTATAACCTCAGTTATCTGTTGGTGTGTCATGTTTCTCTGGATTTATTCTGATTGATGAGAGGTTGTCTTTATGTCATTTACAAACTCACTTGGGTTTCTGTTGAGGTCATTTACCTGTATTCTTTTGATTGTCTTTGACTTCTGGACTCTGACTAGAGAAGGGCAACTGGAGACTATACCTGTAATATTCCTTTTGAAAACATGCTCTTCTCAGTTCCATGATCTCTGTGACCAGCAGGTGAGCTTCAGGGAGGAATCCAGTGCTTGAGACACGGGTCTTGAATCTATGACCTCCCTTCCCCTCAGTCCTGCAATTTTCTCCTGCAGTAGTAATGGGTTCACAGGGCTGTAGAGCCAAGAACTTTTCTGAGCAATGTTTCACTGGTGACATTAGTAAAAAATGGAAAAGTTTCTTGATAATATGTGGAACTGCAATCCTGAAGCACTCTATAGGATGTGTAGAAAGCCACACTGCACCTCATCCAGGCAGCTGGACATCTGAAGCTATCCTCCCCTAATGCCGTCCTGCTTCTATATCAGAAGAGAGGTCCTTGTGAAAGTTACTTGCTGCAGTCTTTCCAGACATGGCAATTGGTTTTTCTCCTGAGTAGAGTGGATGCCTCAGTCCTCCTGAGGTACTGTTTCAACTCAGAGAAAACTGATATAGAACAGAGATGGCTGGGCTCCCCAGTGGGTGCACAACGGATAGCAATGAATATCTGTTTCCCGGAATCCATCTATGTTTATGTAGGGAAAGATAGGACCCCATATTTCCCTCCCTGGTGCTTGTGTAGATGTTGAAATACCCAGGATTATACAGCCACAGTGCAGGCAACAACAACAGCAAACTGGCATGAGATCTTGACTCTAAACATGGAAAAGTAGTGCTGGCACTGTAGTATTCCTTTCCAATGTAGGTACTCCATGCAGGGGTCCAGAAATTCTGGTCAGAAAGTTCATTGCCAAGAACAATCCTGATTTGTTGATGAAACCTCCAGAGATACATACTGATAATTGAAAAGTTGATTTTAAAAGAATGCCATATTTATCATGTTATGAAGTATCCTTTTGTATACTTACACATTCATTTAAAGTTCTGATTAGGTTTCTAAGAGTATATTATGACTCTGGAAATAAATTAATACAAGGTAAAACAACAAAGACATAGGAATTTTGTGGATGTCATAATGCAGACATTACATGTTTAATGCTCAAGAAATATTCACCCCTTTTACTGAAACACACAAACAAATTGCAATGGTTCAATTTAAATTGTGTATGTGTCATCTGGTTCAAAACCTCTACATGTGCTTCAGGAAGGGTGCATAGGGAGAGAGTCATGGGTTACTTGTACCAGTCTACTTAAATCCCAACATTTGCCCTTCAACTTAGTCTTAAATGGAATTAAAATTAAGAGGTTCACTGAGATGTTAAGAATAGATTTGCAGTATAGAGATCTCAGCCATGTAAGAGGAACAAAATAGAACATGTCTTTGAATTCTTTGTGCAGATACACTTAACCTGTTAACATTGAAGTGAAAGACCCTGAGCCTTCAGGTCTACCACCCCCCCCCACTTGGGAATGAGGAACTAAAACCTGTACTAAAAGCAGAATTGCTAAACCATTGTTTAACCACAGTTAAGATTTCTGTTAAGATATGTTACTCAACCGTAGTTAAGATAATTGCTGTGTTCTGGGGAAAACAACTGTAACCTTTGCCCATGCCCTGATGTGTAAACCCCACAAAAGTTCTCGGAAAGACCTCAACTGAACCTAAGGTAACCTTTAAAGTAACCAGTCCTGTAGAGCCCCGCAATCTTATGTAAAGCTTATGTTTTGGTCTATAAAAATTGTATGTGACTGCAGTTCGAGGCTTCTCTTACTATGTGGATAGGAGACAGCCCATTTGTACAAATGCCTGAATAAACCCTCTTGCTGCTTGTGTCAACTGGACTGGAGTCTGGGTTCTTCGGGTGCCCACCTAAGAAGGTAGTACCCTGAGTCTGGGGTCTATCAGAAGATGCAGCAAACTGAGTTACATCACTATTGTGGTGGTATTGTGTTCCCTGAAATATTGTGCACTCTAATAAACTTATCTGGGGTCAGAGACAGAACAGCCACAATATTAAACATAGAGGATAGGCAGTGGTAGCATTCTACCTTCAATCCTAGCATTCCAGAGGCAGAGATCTACCTGGATCTCTGTGTGTTCAAGGATACAGCCAAGCATCGTGACTCACACCTTTAATCCCAGGGAGTGATGGTAGAAAGCAGAAAGATATATAAGGCAAGAAGACCAGAAACTAGAAGCATTTGGCTGATATAGCTTTTCGGTTTCTAGCAGCAGTTCAGCTGAGATCCATTTGGATATGAGGACTTAGAGGCTTCCAGTCAGAGGAAACAGGATCAGCTGAGGAACTAGCAAGGTGAAGAACCTGTGGCTTCTTCTGCTTCTCTGATCTTCCAGAATTAACCCCAATGTTTGGCTTGGGTTTGTTTTTATTAATAAGACAATTAAAATTCTTGCTACACACAATAGTTTAGTATTTTTGAAATACAGCTTGTTTGATGGTAGTTGGAAGATTGAACTGATAGCATAGTGATAGGTTTAGTATACAGCCATTACAGAGGTTCCATAAGAATAGTTACTTACTGTGTTTTCCAAACACAGAAGTGACATATTTATTACCGGTTTTGTAATTCCTTATCGTATCCTTCACAGCAAGAATTTTATTATTTCTTCTCTTAGAGGTATGGATTTGTTTAAGAATGTGAATAGTATGGGTCAGTATCAAGTAAATACCCACTATGTCAGAGACCTTCAACATGCTGTATTTCTACAAGGAACAACACACCTGAAGCAATCACATGATTTATTCATTGATCAGATACCAACCAAATACTAGTAAAGGTATTGGTGAAGGAAAAAACACATAACTTATTTCATAAGATGACCTTAAGAATCAATACATAGCCGGGCGGTGGTGGCGCATGCCTGTAATCCCAGCACTTGGGAGGCAGAGGCAGGTGGATCTCTGTGAATTTGAGGCTAGCTCTGGTCTACAGAGCTAGTCCAGGACAGGCTCCAAAGCTACAGAGAAACCCTGTCTCGAAAAACCAAAAAAAAGAAAAAAAAGAACCAATACATAGCTGAGCTAATTATGTTATTATCATTGAACCAAATTTGTGTAAACAATCTGATACATTTGTGACATGAAGCTGTGGGGATCCCAAAACATCTTGACCACATAGCTGCCATGAAAGGCTTAGAGGCCCAGACACAGCTTCTGTAATAGGTTTACTGGCAGGTAACACCCAGACCTAGGAAAAAACATAAATGACCCCACCCAGGGAGGGCCTGCATCTAAGGGGAAGTAGCTGACATCCCAAACATTCCTAACATTAGATAAGGTCAGATAAAATGGCCAGATGTCCCTGGATCTAACATATACCTAGACAAATATCAGCCAATCAGGGTCCTGAACCCTGGAAACTCACCTCACCCCAAATTCTGTTTAAAAAAAAAAAAACCTCTACCCTGCTTGAGCCTAGGGCTCTGCTCTCACTGCTGCATTGGACAGAGAGAGAGAGACCAAGCTCAGAGCTTAAAAATGAAGACTCTTTGCTTTTACATATGGGATTTGGATTTGGTCTCTGTGGTGGTCTTTTGGACATTCTTGCAATCTGGGCATAACAGAAGCCACGGATGTAACATTTGATAAAGTTTTTCATATCTCATTTCATTCACATATTTGCCAGAACTTAGTGCTTAGATCAGTATTAAGTTACAAGCATTACAGAACAGAAGGTAGAGTCCTTTTGTGCCTTTACTCATTCACATAATCTTCTAGGTAAACAAAGAACATATAAAACCAGTGAAAACAGGATGTAGATCCCCTAACAAACATGACTACAAACTAATTTTCTGTCCCTAAAGTTCTTCACCAGGCTCACAGAGGGAGATGGGCTCATGATCTAATAGTAGCAACTCATTCATCTGCCTCCTCTGCACAGTTAGAGAAGTTCCTCCCAGATAGATTCCAGAAACTTACACTTGTCCACAGACTGAGATGCTTCCTATATATATATCACACACTCAAAACAGACATGGAGTGATAGATGCAGTGAAGAAAGCTCTCAATCCTCTCTAAGATTCTAGAAGTAGGTTGTGAGTAATAGACTGATTAATAAAAAAGGTCTGATTCCCAGAAAATTCAGTTTCATTGTCACTTGGATTAAGTCCCAGCTGTGACTCGTTAAATTTTCCATGCATTCAGGAGAATTGGGGTTAGGGGTAGGTGTAGGGACTCATATTCTTTGCTGCCTGAACCCTTTTGTCAGGAGTTTCTCTGCTAAATCTGTAGTGCTGTCATTAACCAACTTCAGTCTCAAGTCTGATTTTCCTCATTTGATCACTTACCAGATGTTGGCATCACCTTTTATCCATAAACTCTCATTTGCAGACAGCTGTTAGAAAACCGCATTTGCTGTGCAGTGGGGGCGCACGCCTTTATCCTCGCACTCAGGAGGCAGAAGCAGGCAGATCTCTGTGAGTTCAAGGCCTGGGCTACAGAGTGAGATCCAGGAAAGATGCCAAAGCTACACAGAGAAACCCTGCTTAGGAAAAAAAAAGAAGGAAGATAAAGAAAAGAGAGAGAAAGAAAGAAAGAAAGAAAGAAAGAAAGAAAGAAAGAAAGAAAGAAAGAAAGAAAGAAAGAAATTGCAGATATTATTCTTCCATGTAGAATCTGCATGCAGATATTTGTTTAATATGAGAAATTCACTGCAATGAATGTCTGAATTGTTGAGCAAAAAGCATTTTCAAGATACATATCAGTGCTTAAATGAAGCTGTTAGAAATAAGAAGTAATTATATCATGTCTCATAAGAGCAAGTTTGACAGATAGTACAGTACACAATTTGACTTTCAGAATAAGGCTTTGGAATCATAGAATGTGGAAGTACCAAAAGGTATTGAAACAATAAAAAATAAGTAGAAGTAATTTGAAGAAGTGTCAAAACAGACATCAGACGATAAGTTTTCTACCTTCTTCCATGGCTTTATAAAACATGAACCTTTCCAGTTGCTCCTATCAGGTGCTTTTGATAACATTCAGTTCTATATGGCCTTGAAGAAATGCAGATACTGACATAAGAACAGAAATAGAGCAAGGAGAAGTAAGTTAGATTTAACAAGGAAATAATCAAACATACCCAGAAAACATGAATATTGGTGGTTTTGTTAGTTTATAGTGGTCACTTTAAGATTTTTTTTTTTAGAAATCTAAAATATATATTTACATATTGTATTTACCCTCTGTGTATTACATATATTACCAACAAGTTGGCAAATACATTTCACAAAATAGAGTGAATACAGCAAGACAGAGTTTGTACACACTTGCCTAAACACAGGTGCATTAAAGAACATACACAAATTAAAACATAGAAGTTTAGGTGTGCACACCAGTGTTCTTGTGTGATGACTGTCCACAAGGTGCATAACATTCTGAGTTATAAGAACCATATATTCAAGAACTGTGCAGAGGCTTTCAGTTCATTTTATTATTTACCAGTGTTCTTGTGTGATGACTGTCCACACTGTGCATAACATTCTGAGTTATGAGAACCATATATTTAAGAACCGTGTAGAGGTTTATTATTTACCAGTGTTCTTGTGTGATGACTGTCCACACTGTGCATAACATTCTGAGTTATGAGAACCATATATTCAAGAACCGTGCAGAGGTTCAATTCATTTTATTATTTACCAGTGTTCTTGTGTGATGACTCTCCACACTGTGCATAACATTCTGAGTTATAAGAACCATATATTCAAGAACTGTGCAGAGGTTCAGTTCGTGCCTTTAATCGTATCAGGGTCTTATACATTTCTCATCCAGGGAGCACAGTGGCTGGATGCTGTAGAATAGTAGGTCATGAGCAGAAAGGGACTCACAGCTGGGAAACACTCAGAGATGACAATGGATGTGTATACTAGGAACCAGCTAGGATTATGCAAGAAGACCAGGAGCAATTGAAAGAGGCAGGTGATTATATAAAAGAAAATAAATGTACTCACCTGAAGAAGGATAGTTTTGGTAGCCCTAGACTCAGTGGAAGATCTTAGAGAGGTTTTAGTCCTGGGCATGAGTTGCATCCTCTGCTTGTGCCTATATATGATGAGAAGAGTTGTTATGCTGGCCCAGACCATGAGGCCCACACACACAGCATCAGAAAGAGGCAGGAACAGAGTGTGCAGGATTTGGCCAGTTTTGTCAAGACAAACAGAGCAGTAGCCAAAGTCTTGTATACTTGTCACATTTCTATCTCCCAATTTTCGAGTCATGTAGAGGAGATTATAAATATTCGTGAGGACTTTCAGAATGAAATCAAAGCATGGGAAGAAGCCACTGTGCTTTATAGTGATATTTTATTTGTATTGAAATGCGATTTTATTTGTATGTTAATAAAGTTGCCTTGAGGTCAGATCAAGCCAGAGCAGAAGCTGGGTGGTAGTGGTGCACATCTTTAATCCCAGCACTTGGGAGGCAGAGCTAGGTAGATCTCTGTGTGTTCAAGGGCACAGCCAGCAGGGCAGACACACGCCTTTAATCTCAATACCAACCATAGAAGACCTGGAGGCCTGTACAAACAGGCAGTGATGAGGAGGTCATGTGGCTGGGTTTACAACCAATGAGAAAACAGAACGGAAAGTCTATACAAAAGATAGGACACACAGAAGTAGGTCTCTTGCAGAGAGGAAGGACAGCAGAAGCAGTGAAGGGTAAGGTTTTCTGCTCTTGCTCTGACCTTGTGGTTTTTAACTCTACAACTGGCTCTGTGTTTCTTATTTAACAAGCCGGTTACATCTACAGTGCTTGAATGTTTTGTATTTAAACTCTGCCCAACTGGAGTCCCTGTGGCTGATGGTGATGGCCTGGAAGACACTCATGAAGCTGCTGCTGCAAATACATGTACCCCTGCCCAATTTGTGAAAGTAGAAAAGGAGCTTACATCCAAAATCAGTTATGAAAACATTCCACCCAAAAGCTAACAACATGTGGGTCACTCCTTTACACAGCAGAGTTAAGAAATTGGCTACAATTAAATAGTTCAGAATCTAGTCTGTGGAGTTCAGCTTGTACCTTGTGAAATAAAGCAGTAAGTAATTATAGAAGACAGAAGACTTGCCCAGAAGTCCAATTGTAGTCCATGGCAAGAAGACCACTCGTAGAACCAGATTCCTGCCAGTCATCCTGTCATTTCCTGATTTCTGAGCCTGAGGATCATGCAGGTGAAGATGAGCCATGGGCTGAATATCAGTCCCAACAAAATTCCAAATTCTCTATCCACAAAACCTCCACTAGAAACAATGATTATTTGTAACATTGGGAAAGTTTGAAGATGTTTATTTCAGTTTTAAAGCATGCTCCTTTCACACAGAGTTGCCACAGAGACAGGAGACTTGATAATTTATTCACTCTTCATTTGTCTGTGACCAGAGCATAAAAGTGACTTTGTACCAAACACAGAGAAAATGACTTTAGCAGAGAGGGGTTATGGATTTGTAAACTCATACTCTGATTATAGGTACAATAAGGACTTGAACCTGGCTGAATGGCAATAGAGAAAATACGGAAAGTTACAGTGCGGTTCCCTGATTGCTGCTCAGGTAGCTTCATCAAACACAGCAGTGCAGTGTTTTCTTTGTGCTTACACATAGGTGCTCACCCTACAATGCTGTTGCTTTGACCTCTTTTTTGCATCATGTGTACACATTAATTTAAAGGACTACTTTGCAGGTCAATATAAATTGTGATTCAATATTTCCAGCAAATTAGAGACACTATAATGTGACAATAACTTGCCCCACAGTGAATTATGTACAACTTTAATACAATGCCTCTATATCTGTGTGATTTCAGAGACACTCTCCTGGCTCTGTGTGAGAAAGATAGGCATAATGAGCTACAGAACTGTTAAAAACTATGTCATATATTTTGGACAATAAATAAGAATACATTTAAAAATATTGTGTGTGGAGGTTGGGGATTTAGCTCAGTGGTAGAACACTTGTCTAGCAAGCACAAGGCCGTGGGTTCAGTCCTCAGCTCTGGAGAAAAGAAAAGAAAAGAAAAAAATATTGTGTGTGATAGAAGTAATCTATCTTCAGTTTTAGATGACACACAGAAATCCTAATGAGTAACTTCGGAATATGACAACATTGGCTATTGATGTAAGAATGGAGAACATTCTAATATACAAGATGTATGTGAAACATAGTTGTGTGAAAAATGGGACTTAATTGTCTAAACTGGGTATAGTTAAAATGTGGTTTTTCTTAGACTGTTTGCTTATGATCACTTTCAGGACACAGATGAGATTCAGGATGTCAAAAAGTCTTCAACATCACTTTATTCTATATCCAGAGTCATCCCTTTCAAATTCTTATACCTTGCTGGGTGACTTATTCCACTTGATTTTGATATTTTGAAAAACGGCCACAGGACACACCTCTATCAGCTCACATCAGATAGATGGCATTTCCTTAACTACTCTTATAAAAATTTACAGAGAAAATAACACAAGGGACCTCAAACAAGGCATATTTGTATAAGAGATTCAAATATTTTATTCATTTATTTTGTTTTGCCCAAATTTATGTAAAAAAGCATCCTTCCAGTAACACACGGATACTCATTGTCATAAATAATTCTAGTAATCTGAGAAACTAGTGATTTATCTTCTTCCAAGTACAAAACCATCAGGCACACTCCCAAAACCAACTATATGAATATATTTCATGATTCTTACAATGCTAGTTAAATAGCAGATTATTAATATAACATTGTGTGTCCACGTGTTCTTTGTCTTATTTCACTTATCTTTTCTGTAATTTAAAATATTTAATTAGAAAAAACTGCATATGACAAGGGTAGAGTGGGAAGTTTGGAATACGTGAATGTCATAATCTAATCACTACCTTCATGTTCAGTCATACATCTATCACCATCTCACAGTTACTACTTTGCATATGAGGACTCAGGACAACAAAATACGTACTTTATCATGGTTCAGTAAACAATACAGATTATTAACCACATTCACCCTCCTCTCTTCTGCTAATTCAGGCTCTTTATAATTGAAATAATAAATGCTTTTAGGAGATCGGGAGGTCACTTTACACCACAGTTTTCTTTACTACATGAGTCTTTTTGCTAAGGGCCATGGGAATGTACAGCAGATGACAACTAGTGTTGGACAAGTCAACCCTCCAGATGTGTAACTACCTAATAGTGAGCCCCACCTGGCAAAGCTATGGGGTCACTGGCTGAGGATACCAATTATTTTCCACCTGTAACTGTCTCAGATACCATTCCTATGTCTCCCTAATAAGAACAGGTGTGGGGTTCCTTCAATGGCCCATTTGTAGTATATTTTACATCTTTAGGAATACTACAGTTGTGGATGGTCAGGTTATGATTTATGTTTAAGCTGTATCATTCTGATTAACAGAATTATTACCAGAATATTCTTCTTTACTGACACAGGAAATTAACATTATTCTTAGTCTCAATGACAGCATTTTACACATTTTTCAATGACCTTAGAACAAGTCCAAAAGAGACAAAGCTGCCCCTACAGAAAATACACAAAGACTAATTCCCAATTGTTGTTTGTTGCTAAATCAAGGCCAGGCTGTTTACATCAAGACATAGCCCTTGCAGTGGCTCTCTTTCTGCATGTGCTCTGTCTGATTGCTGAAGGTTCAGCCAATTTTTTACTGTCTGGAATCCCTCGCCAATTTAGAGCTACATGCATGTATCAAAGTGCCATTACTAGGCTAAGAGAAACTATGTGAATTAACTTGTGTTTTGAGAGTGGGCAAGTCCCTGAAGATGTAACTTATAATTGTCCACAGTTCAGCTGTTGAGAAGCACAGCAGCAGCAGCATGGAGAGAGATGGCTGTGTAGAGCTATGTGAGAGCTGCTGCAGAATGTGAGTGAAGTGTGTGTGTGTGTGTGTGTGTGCGCGCGCGCGCACGCACACTGATGGACAAAGAAGAAGCATGTGAGAAGTGTGAGGGAGTGAGTGGATGAAAGAGTGAGTGAGTAAAGAGCAAGTGAATAAACTAGGAAAAGTATGTATGTCAGTGAGTGAGAGAGAGCTGTGTGAAAGCTGCTGCTACAAAGAGGAGCTAATGCCTGGAACTGTGTAAAGCACTGTGTGGTGAGAGAGCTATGTAAATGAGATGTTTAGCTGTGGCTGGGTGTATGTTTGTAACTGTGTGGAGGCAAGGAAGATGAAGCTGAATAGAAAAGATATGTAGAAGAGACATGTATGTAAAAGAAAGACACAGTGTAGTCATGTGAAAAGATGTATGTATGTAAAGATCTGTAGCTGTATGCAGCAGTGTGGAGATATGTAACTGTATGGAGACAGAAAGAGTCAGAGACCATTCTTAAGATGAAGTAAAAGAGAAAGTTAACATCAGAAAACATATGTCTTTCCTTATTTTACCAGTCAGACAGACAGAAACTTATTCCTAAAAAGTTTCCTATCCCTTGCTACCTTGAGGCATTCCTTTTATTACCCTGAGATGATTGTGGGAGCTGATCTCTCATGGTCCATGATATCCTGTTATTGTCAAATACACTAATTGCTGCAGAATTCTTCAATGCAGAGTGTCTGGAACCCAAGTCTCTTAGCTGGAAGATCCTATACCTTAAGAGGATTTTTCCATCCTTGCTGTGGATATCGCTCTGTATAAATAAAATTCTGTTTGGCCAGTGGCCAGGCAGGAGGCATAGGTGGGACAAGAGAGAAGAGAATTCTGGGAAGTGGAAGGCTGGGAGAGAGACACTGCCAGCCGCTGCCATGAGAAGCAACATGTAAAGACACTGGTAAGCCACAAGCCATGTGGCAAAGTATAGACTAACAGAAATGGGTTAATTTAAGATAGAAGTAGATAACAAGAAGCCTGCCACAGCTATACATTTTGTAAGCAATATAAGTTGGGTCTGAGCAACTGTGGGACTGGTGGGTGAGAGAGATTTGTCCTGACTGTGGGCCAGGCAGGAAAACTACACTTCCTTGATAGTTTCTACATACACACAGGTCGAATCCCCACTCCCCTTTTGATATAGTCACTTACCCACAATGTTGACATAGGATTTGCCTTTTGAAATCTACATGCATGTTGCAATGTAAAGCACACAACACAAGATCTTCTCTGAGTTACTAATCCCACTTCCATAGTCTTTCTGCCCGAGACACGTGCTAAAGGGAGGCAGCTGGTGCCTGAAATATGGGTGTGTGATTCCATGACCTCCCCTCCCATGAGACCTTCAATTATCATCTCACCTGTGAGGATAGGTAGTATACAGCTGTGTGGAGACAAGAATTTTTCTAGGCTGTCTTTAGGGTGTAGTATTAAAAAAAAAATAAGAATTCTTGCTAGAGTCCTTTGAGATGATATTGTGTAGGTTAAGAGTCTCTGGCCTGTCCAAGAATACCAGGAACTTGTATTGTCTTCCAGGAGTTATAAGGAAATGCAGTTGTTGTAGTAGCGCCCCCACTAACACCCACGCTACCTCCACCCATTTACCATGTCCAAGCCAGGGGCTGTGGATCAAAAAAGAGAGACAAAAGACAGTGGGTCATTCGTGCCAGGGGATGCCGAATGCTGCTTATTGAAGAAGGGAAGGAACCTTAAATACAGGCTTACAGCACAATGGAGGAACCCCAGAGGGCAGAAGTTCCTACCGAATGTTCTACATTCTTGCATGTAAGCTGTTTACACCAAATGCAGGATACACAAACAAGGAACTTCCCTTAAGCATTCAGGAGGGTGGAGACCGGCAGGGAATCAGCATAGGGAGGACATCAAGGTCAAGGTCAGGCAAGCAGGGCTGCAGTTACCCAACTTGGGAGCTACAGGGCCCTACACCTAGTTTCAACAAATCAATAACTGTCCTGTAACTGTATGTCTCACTGTTCCTTGACTCTATGTTATGTTATATGTCCCTTAATTTAGTAATTTCCTATCCCCTCCTCAGTTAGGGTCACCATCACTTTAGTCATAGAGAAAAATTAATGAGAAAAATCTCAGAGAAAGTGTTCTATTTACTTGTTAGAAATCATTTTAAATGGACATTCCTTTATGAGATTTCTTATATCACAGAGAAATGATCCACACTAGATAGTTATTGACTACCACATTGATTAAGCCAATTAAAATTCCTTTTTATTGATGGCCAGACCAAGAAGTGGCTTACACCAATTTAAAAAATCACTCGGTGTCCAAACTTTTGAAACACAGAGTTCAAAGGCAAAACCCAGAAGGACCATTATTTATGTCAAAGTAATGTTAGTGTCAGAGTAACCTTGGAATGTTCATTCCTGGCAAAGCACAGTAGTTATTTTAGATATAACATGCTGACTATTTAAATATTGTACATAGTTACCACCTGTCTGAACTATAATAGGCAAACATTTTCTCCTGTTATTGATACTGTATTTTCTCTTTGCTTATAGTTTCATTTAATTTGTAGAAACTTTATAAAATCATGAAGTTCCATGTATCTATCTCTTTTTGACATGCTAACTAAGTGTGAAAAATGTTAAGCCTCTGTGATCTGAAAAGTTTGGACACATGCAGGGTACTGTGGCCATAAATTTCTTTTGCTGATCATTGGTTTTATTTTATGTGGTGTGGAAGTTCCTTTCAGAGAGTTTTGGTCTGTGCCTACTGTCATTAGGCTTTTCATTCAGGTAAAATATGATCATGCCATAGCATCATGGAATGGAGTATAGGTAACCACAGCCTGGAAATTGTAGGCCTTTAAGAAAGTGCTGAGTGAGAACAATGATCGCTTATTCCACTGCTTAACACACAAAGATAATGGCCACAATACAAAGGACACTATTTCCACTAGAAAACTAGCTTAGCTGTGAACACTCCTTGATAGAAGACAGTCTGGACTTTTTCTTCTGATTCCAGATAGTTTCTTTTCTTATTCCCCCACAGCTGCAAGGAAACTTGGGAGATGCTTGAGGATATATGATGTAGGTAAGATGGAATTTGGAGCTACATGACAAATCTTCTCTCAAGTATGCATACATGATGTAATGGCAGATGACAGTAATGTTGCTCTTTGTGCTCACCCAACCTTTACCCATGTTTCTGTAAGTGAGACTTATAAACTCACAGAATTATAAATTTCTACTCATATTTAACTACTACATTGATCTGTCTTCAGTACAATGACCAAATGTGAGGCACAATAGAGCCAATGGTATTTTGTGTAGAGTGATTGCATACCCATTACTGTAGTAAGCAATGGATGCAAGCAAAGATGTATCATCCAAGAATGTAGCATCCATAGGAATATACAAACTGTCCATTCTCTTCCATATATTTTGTGGCTGTGTGCCTTCTTCCTAAGACAGTGATTACTTGAGAGTTTCTCTCAGTAGAAACATGCAAATGAAATTTTAAAACTTGGATATTGAATTTCTGTGAAGGGATATGTGTAGTGGCCATCTTTTTGTATTATGGAATGGATTTCCTCCATGATGAATAGGGATTTTTGATGTGAAGGTTGGGATATCATGACACTGCAGGACTACAGGATTCATTGCTGACAATATGTGTGTGTGTGTGTGTGCGTGTGTGTGTGTGTGTGTGTGTGTGTGTGTCTGAGAGGGGGAGAGAAAGAAAGGGAGAGAGAGAAAGGGAGGGAGGGAGGAAGGAAGGAAGGAAGGAAGGAAGGAAGGAAGAAAGAAAGGAAGAAAGAAAGAAAGAAAGAAAGAAAGAAAGAAAAAAGAAAGAAAGAAAAAAGAAAGAAATAGAGAGGCTGGAGAGATGGCTCAGATGTTAAGAGCACTGGCTGCTCTTCCAAAGGTTCTGAGTTCAATTCCCAGCAACCACATGGTGGCTCACAACCATCTATAATGAGATCTGGTGCCCTCTTCTGGCCTGCAGGCACACATGCAGGCAGAACACTGTATACATCATAAATAAATCTTTAAAGCAAAAAAGAAAGAAAGAAAGAAAGATGGGTTAGAGATTTAGCTCAGTGGTAGAGCACTTGCCTAGCAATTGCAAGACCCTGGGTTTGATCCTCTGCTCCACATTAAAATAAATAAAGAAAGAAAGAAAGAAATAGAGAAAGTGGGAAGGAGGAAGGAATAGAGGGAGGGAGAGAGAATATGCATGTGTATGGCACATGGTGTGTACGTATTTATGTCAGAGGTCTTTTGGGACTCACATCCTTCCTCCCACTGTGGGCTCTGAGGATTAAGCTCAAGATATCAGGTTTTTGGAATAAGAACTTCTACCAAAATGACCAAACTCCTATTTTCTACCTTTACTTATCATCTAAATTCAATGTAGCAATCAAGACCATTTCCTCTATGTTAGTGTTCTTTCTCCTTTACATGGTTTTACCAAGAGAAAGGCTCAGGTAATGACTGTCTTAGCAAGAAGGCATGTGGCCATCAAAAATAGATCCCTCCCCTGTAACTCAAACTTTAATGAAGCTGGACATTGCCATGCCTTGGCTTTCGTGACATAGAAGTTGTTTTAGGTTTTCCCCGCTAATTTTTTTTTACTCTTCTCATTCTGCTTTGGCCCAGGGCTGTCTTCTGTTCCCATAAGTCGCTGTTGCTGTCCCTTCTCTATTTATCTTTCCTCTGCTAACTTTTATCTCCCACACTAATACTAATCACTTTTTACTCTGTTTATTTCCTTTCCTTTCACACTCTCAGTAAATAATTCCTCAATCAACACAGCAGTCTTATTGTTCCTTCCCTTCCTAAACCTAATGGACTATGAAGAGTGAATGCACTGTAAGGGACTTTTATATTAGTCTAACAGTGACCACATCTTTGGTAGTGCCTGATTTGTAGACAGTATTCTACTCTGAAGGTAGTCCTTGGGATGGACCGATCCCATTGACAAACCTTATTATTGAACTAGACAGCAAATCAAGCAGAGAGGAAGGACACCTGACTCTTTCTACAACCTCGTCCTGCTAAATGTCACAAAAATGTAAAGAATAAGTATGGCAATGGGGGACTTGTTAGTCCTATAGTTCTTATAGGGAACATTGTCAGCCAAAGTGGTATAACCTCTGTGAAGATATTCACCCTTTCTGTTACACTGAATATCATGAATCCTGTGGCAAAAGAAGTTTAATGATGATTAGAAAACAATATGGACTTTTGGTAGAGGGTGCTAATTTACTGCTACCTATAAAGGCTGCAGGTCAGGTGAAGACAATTACTTCAGCTGATGCAGCCAAGTCAGCTGAGAGAGGTAGGCTGACTCAGTGTGGCTGGATGGGACAGAAGTTGCTTCAGGAAAGGTATAGAAAGTTCATTATCACAGAAACTTAACCTGATGAGCTAATACCCTTGGGTCAGGGAAGGTAGGAGGGCAGTAAACTGAAAATTGCCATCCAGCACCACTCCAATTTCACTGTTTTCAAGGTGCACTGACTCTCTTAAGTAGAAATGCAAGGGGCTTAGATTATAAATCACATTTTAAAAAAAAACCACTCAGGTTCGGTTCAGATGTTTGAGTTCACAAATCTTCAGGCAATGGGGCAGGTAATGCATGTCTGACTGTGAGATCTGGAAGTAAGTGATCTATATGGTCTCCAAGAGTGACTTTAGGCACATTTCTTCCAAATTTAGTCTGTCAGTAGGATTAGGGTCAACCACCAGGACACTGACTTATGTTTTCTGCTCACACAATTCAGAGCTTTTTGTCTGAGATCTGTTAGTATCATGTGTGCTTGGCTCAGTACCCAGTAGAGAACCACAGAGGTGGAAGTAACAGGCCAACATGGATAATTTAGGAAGGATTACTGACACCAAATAACATCCAGCAATATTCTCAGGCTGTCCCTTGAGAACCCTCTCAGTTCTGTTTGTAGATCATTTCCCACACAATTTGAAGTGCTGCTTGAAAACAAAAAATATAATAAAATAAAATCATGAATTAAAAAAACCCACAATTTTAAGAACATTGTATAGTTTCATTCCCTGTGAGATCATTTGCCTTCAACATTTATAAAGATGCATTTCTAATAATTTTTTACATTTTCTGGAATTTTGGATCTAGGCTTTCATAGACACCAGCAAGGAAGCTGGAATGGATGACCTTGAGTTTCTTTTCTAATCTTTCTCTCAGGAGTGTGAGGAACATTTTTGCATCCCCATGCCTCATTTATTCAGCCGTGAGATTTAACTCAGGCTTCAAGCATGTTAAAAATCCCTACTCTATCTGAGACTTATCCTAGCATGTTTTTGGGGGGATGTGGTTCTGGTACTGGCATGTAGGAATTCTGTACTGACATTTCTCCTTTAAATGCAGAAACCAGGGATCTTTGTCTCCAAATCATTTTAAGTAATTAATCAGCTAATTGGTTCATTTACATTTGTAATTTGGTTTTCTGCAGCTGACCTGTAAGTCAGGATGTGGTCCCTCCTGGATGAATATTTGTTTATCTACCTGCCTCAGACATTGGGATGTTGAGATAGAGCCTTGCACCACACAATATTTTCTCACTCTTTTTATGAGATACGTCATGTTATATAGCACAGACTGGGCCTCTAATTCACTCTGGAGACCCATTCTCCCAATGTCTGAAACTACTGGTGTGAGTCACAGGGACACCTTTTTTTTTTGAGCTGAGGACCAAACCCAGGGCCTTGTGCTTGCTAGGCAAGCGCTCTACCACTGAGCTAAATCCCCAACACCCAGGGACATCTTTGATAACATTTGTTTACTTCCACTTAACAGTCTTTGTTTTTCTACGGCATGTTCTCCTCTAGTTAAAGATGGATAGGTACTAACTAATTAAACTGTGTAGCCAACATTCTTTCCTGAACGTGAGCTTTAAAATTGTAAAAAACAGCAGTGGTGGCGTACGCCTTTAATCCCAGCACTCAGGAGCCAGAGCCAGGTGGATATCTGTGAGTTCAAGGCCAGCCTGGGCTACCAAGTGAGTCCCAGGAAAGGTGCAAAGCTACACAGAGAAACCCTGTCTCAAAAAACAAAACAAAACAAAAAATTGTAAAAACAAAAAAGAATATTTGCACCAAAACGTATTATAGGTAAGCAGTTATGAGCACGTAAGAGAGGATATGAGGGTCTTGGTATGTACCCTAGGATACTCCACCAATGGAGGGTGGTTGAAATTTACTCAGCAAACCACATTGAGAATGTAAGAGGAATAATTTTGGTAAAGATTCACATCCAGTGAATTGGAGCAGGCACAATCATGGTTTTGAGGTTTGCATGTGTGTAAATGGGAAAGCCACTGGAGTGCAAAATGAAGTACCCAGCATTTTAGATTTTAGGAGAGCAGGAAACAAAGAGAGGAAGGAAGTCAGGGTGGTTAATGAATACAAAAACAGTAATTGACGTGTGTGTGTGTGGTGGTGTGTGTGTGTGTGTGTGTGTGTGTGTGTGGTTTGTTGTTGTGTTGGTGTGTTGTGTGTGTGTGTGTGTGTGTGTGTGTGTGTATGCCATAATGAAACCCAGCAGTTTGTATGTCAACTTCAAAGGTTAAGGGTGGTTACCTTGTTTGTAGATTGTTTTTAAATATCCATTTAATGTTTATTTTATATCTATATAGATTGCTTGTGTGTTTGTGTGCATTTCATGTCTGTGCATACCATGGGGCTTTAAGCTCATGGATGCAAAAAAAAAAAATTCAGAAGATTTCATAGAACTAAAGGTTGACATATTTGAGAGGTAGAATTCAATTTGGTGCTCTGGAAGAACAGCAAGTGCTCTTAACCATTGAGCCATTTTTTTATTTGCTGAATCATGATTCTTTGTATTAAAGATAAATATGTTTCGATTATTAATTTGTGTATGCAAACACTCAGAAGTATGATGACAGTGCTCTCCTTCCACATACTGAAGTCAAGTAATAACAAAGATGCATCCAGAAAATAAGTGTTTTGTTTAATTCACTCTTCAAATCCAGGTGTGGAGCACACATTTGGTCTTTTTTGTTATTTTGTCTTTTTTTTTTTTTTCCAGAGCTGAGGACCGAACCCAGGGCCTTGTGCTTGCTAGGCAAGTGTTCTACCACTGAGCTATATTCCCAACCCCGGGACACACATTTGTAGTGCAAGGAAAAAGGGATGAAAACATCAAGTGTTTGATGACAGCAGAGCCCACCACGTACACACCTATCTGGACAGTGTCATGAGAACAATTGTCAGAACAATAAGAAAGGAATGGGATGAGGCTTCTTTGACACAGTTCTTGTGCATCATCCACCTGGACTTAGATTACACTCCAGCAAGCCATACAAATGGTTGTCCTGCAAGCCTGTATCCCACCATTGTGAGCCCTGGAGAGAAATGCTGAGAGAGATTCCTGTGATATTGAATTTCAGGCCACAGGAGAACCTGGGACACAGACAAATAAAAGAGAGAAGACAGAAGATGAATGGGGAGGAAGGAAGAAGGGAGCAA
>NW_023412263.1:99430-150563 GCF_903995425.1 Onychomys torridus
ATTTAAAGTTCTGATTAGGTTTCTAAGAGTATATTATGACTCTGGAAATAAATTAATACAAGGTAAAACAACAAAGACATAGGAATTTTGTGGATGTCATAATGCAGACATTACATGTTTAATGCTCAAGAAATATTCACCCCTTTTACTGAAACACACAAACAAATTGCAATGGTTCAATTTAAATTGTGTATGTGTCATCTGGTTCAAAACCTCTACATGTGCTTCAGGAAGGGTGCATGGGGAGAGAGTCATGGGTTACTTGTACCAGTCTACTTAAATCCCAACATTTGCCCTTCAACTTAGTCTTAAATGGAATTAAAATTAAGAGGTTCACTGAGATGTTAAGAATAGATTTGCAGTATAGAGATCTCAGCCATGTAAGAGGAACAAAATAGAACATGTCTTTGAATTCTTTGTGCAGATACACTTAACCTGTTAACATTGAAGTGAAAGACCCTGAGCCTTCAGGTCTACCACCCGCCCCCCTTGGGAATGAGGAACTAAAACCTGTACTAAAAGCAGAATTGCTAAACCATTGTTTAACCACAGTTAAGATTTCTGTTAAGATATGTTACTCAACCATAGTTAAGATAATTGCTGTGTTCTGGGGAAAACAACTGTAACCTTTGCCCATGCCCTGATGTGTAAACCCCACAAAAGTTCTCGGAAAGACCTCAACTGAACCTAAGGTAACCTTTAAAGTAACCAGTCCTGTAGAGCCCCGCAATCTTATGTAAAGCTTATGTTTTGGTCTATAAAAATTGTATGTGACTGCAGTTCGAGGCTTCTCTTACTATGTGGATAGGAGACAGCCCATTTGTACAAATGCCTGAATAAACCCTCTTGCTGCTTGTGTCAACTGGACTGGAGTCTGGGTTCTTCGGGTGCCCACCTAAGAAGGTAGTACCCTGAGTCTGGGGTCTATCAGAAGATGCAGCAAACTGAGTTACATCACTATTGTGGTGGTATTGTGTTCCCTGAAATATTGTGCACTCTAATAAACTTATCTGGGGTCAGAGACAGAACAGCCACAATATTAAACATAGAGGATAGGCAGTGGTAGCATTCTACCTTCAATCCTAGCATTCCAGAGGCAGAGATCTACCTGGATCTCTGTGTGTTCAAGGATACAGCCAAGCATCGTGACTCACACCTTTAATCCCAGGGAGTGATGGTAGAAAGCAGAAAGATATATAAGGCAAGAAGACCAGAAACTAGAAGCATTTGGCTGATATAGCTTTTCGGTTTCTAGCAGCAGTTCAGCTGAGATCCATTTGGATATGAGGACTTAGAGGCTTCCAGTCAGAGGAAACAGGATCAGCTGAGGAACTGGCAAGGTGAAGAACCTGTGGCTTCTTCTGCTTCTCTGATCTTCCAGAATTAACCCCAATATTTGGCTTGGGTTTGTTTTTATTAATAAGACAATTAAAATTCTTGCTACACACAATAGTTTAGTATTTTTGAAATACAGCTTGTTTGATGGTAAGTTGGAAGATTGAACTGATAGCATAGTGATAGGTTTAGTATACAGCCATTACAAGAGGTTCCATAAGAATAGTTACTTACTGTGTTTTCCCAAACACAGAAGTGGCATATTTATTACCGGTTTTGTAATTCCTTATCGTATCCTTCACAGCAAGAATTTTATTATTTCTTCTCTAGAGGTATGGATTTGTTTAAGAATGTGAATAGTATGGGTCAGTATCAAGTAAATACCCACTATGTCAGAGACCTTCAACATGCTGTATTTCTACAAGGAACAACACACCTGAAGCAATCACATGATTTATTCATTGATCAGATACCAACCAAATACTAGTAAAGGTATTGGTGAAGGAAAAACACATAACTTATTTCATAAGATGACCTTAAGAATCAATACATAGCCGGGCGGTGGTGGCGCATGCCTGTAATCCCAGCACTTGGGAGGCAGAGGCAGGTGGATCTCTGTGAATTTTGAGGCTAGCTCTGGTCTACAGAGCTAGTCCAGGACAGGCTCCAAAGCTACAGAGAAACCCTGTCTCGAAAAACCAAAAAAAAGAAAAAAAAGAACCAATACATAGCTGAGCTAATTATGTTATTATCATTGAACCAAATTTGTGTAAACAATCTGATACATTTGTGACATGAAGCTGTGGGGATCCCAAAACATCTTGAGCACATAGCTGCCATGAAAGGCTTAGAGGCCCAGACACAGCTTCTGTAATAGGTTTTACTGGCAGGTAACACCCAGACCTAGGAAAAACCATAAATGACCCCACCCAGGGAGGGCCTGCATCTAAGGGGAAGTAGCTGACATCCCAAACATTCCTAACATTAGATAAGGTCAGATAAAATGGCCAGATGTCCCTGAATCTAACATATACCTAGACAAATATCAGCCAATCAGGGTCCTGAACCCTGGAAACTCACCTCACCCCAAATTCTGTTTAAAAAAAAAAAAAACCTCTACCCTGCTTGAGCCTAGGGCTCTGCTCTCACTGCTGCATTGGACAGAGAGAGAGAGACCAAGCTCAGAGCTTAAAAATGAAGACTCTTTGCTTTTACATATGGGATTTGGATTTGGTCTCTGTGGTGGTCTTTTGGACATTCTTGCAATCTGGGCATAACAGAAGCCACGGATGTAACATTTGATAAAGTTTTTCATTTCTCATTTCATTCACATATTTGCCAGAACTTAGTGCTTAGATCAGTATTAAGTTACAAGCATTACAGAACAGAAGGTAGAGTCCTTTTGTGCCTTTACTCATTCACATAATCTTCTAGGTAAACAAAGAACATATAAAACCAGTGAAAACAGGATGTAGATCCCCTAACAAACATGACTACAAACTAATTTTCTGTCCCTAAAGTTCTTCACCAGGCTCACAGAGGGAGATGGGCTCATGATCTAATAGTAGCAACTCATTCATCTGCCTCCTCTGCACAGTTAGAGAAGTTCCTCCCAGATAGATTCCAGAAACTTACACTTGTCCACAGACTGAGATGCTTCCTATATATATATCACACACTCAAAACAGACATGGAGTGATAGATGCAGTGAAGAAAGCTCTCAATCCTCTCTAAGATTCTAGAAGTAGGTTGTGAGTAATAGACTGATTAATAAAAAAGGTCTGATTCCCAGAAAATTCAGTTTCATTGTCACTTGGATTAAGTCCCAGCTGTGACTCGTTAAATTTTCCATGCATTCAGGAGAATTGGGGTTAGGGGTAGGTGTAGGGACTCATATTCTTTGCTGCCTGAACCCTTTTGTCAGGAGTTTCTCTGCTAAATCTGTAGTGCTGTCATTAACCAACTTCAGTCTCAAGTCTGATTTTCCTCATGTGATCACTTACCAGATGTTGGCATCACCTTTTATCCATAAACTCTCATTTGCAGACAGCTGTTAGAAAACCGCATTTGCTGTGCAGTGGGGGCGCACGCCTTTATCCTAGCACTCAGGAGGCAGAAGCAGGCAGATCTCTGTGAGTTCAAGGCCTGGGCTACAGAGTGAGATCCAGGAAAGATGCCAAAGCTACACAGAGAAACCCTGCTTAGGAAAAAAAAAGAAGGAAGATAAAGAAAAGAGAGAGAAAGAAAGAAAGAAAGAAAGAAAGAAAGAAATTGCAGATATTATTCTTCCATGTAGAATCTGCATGCAGATATTTGTTTAATATGAGAAATTCACTGCAATGAATGTCTGAATTGTTGAGCAAAAAGCATTTTCAAGATACATATCAGTGCTTAAATGAAGCTGTTAGAAATAAGAAGTAATTATATCATGTCTCATAAGAGCAAGTTTGACAGATAGTACAGTACACAATTTGACTTTCAGAATAAGGCTTTGGAATCATAGAATGTGGAAGTACCAAAAGGTATTGAAACAATAAAAAATAAGTAGAAGTAATTTGAAGAAGTGTCAAAATAGACATCAGACGATAAGTTTTCTACCTTCTTCCATGGCTTTATAAAACATGAACCTTTCCAGTTGCTCCTATCAGGTGCTTTTGATAACATTCAGTTCTATATGGCCTTGAAGAAATGCAGATACTGACATAAGAACAGAAATAGAGCAAGGAGAAGTAAGTTAGATTTAACAAGGAAATAATCAAACATACCCAGAAAACATGAATATTGGTGGTTTTGTTAGTTTATAGTGGTCACTTTAAGATTTTTTTTTAGAAATCTAAAATATATATTTACATATTGTATTTACCCTCTGTGTATTACATATATTACCAACAAGTTGGCAAATACATTTCACAAAATAGAGTGAATACAGCAAGACAGAGTTTGTACACACTTGCCTAAACACAGGTGCATTAAAGAACATACACAAATTAAAACATAGAAGTTTAGGTGTGCACACCAGTGTTCTTGTGTGATGACTGTCCACAAGGTGCATAACATTCTGAGTTATAAGAACCATATATTCAAGAACTGTGCAGAGGCTTTCAGTTCATTTTATTATTTACCAGTGTTCTTGTGTGATGACTGTCCACACTGTGCATAACATTCTGAGTTATGAGAACCATATATTTAAGAACCGTGTAGAGGTTTATTATTTACCAGTGTTCTTGTGTGATGACTGTCCACACTGTGTATAACATTCTGAGTTATGAGAACCATATATTCAAGAACCGTGCAGAGGTTCAATTCATTTTATTATTTACCAGTGTTCTTGTGTGATGACTCTCCACACTGTGCATAACATTCTGAGTTATAAGAACCATATATTCAAGAACCGTGCAGAGGTTCAGTTCGTGCCTTTAATCGTATCAGGGTCTTATACATTTCTCATCCAGGGAGCACAGTGGCTGGATGCTGTAGAATAGTAGGTCATGAGCAGAAAGGGACTCACAGCTGGGAAACACTCAGAGATGACAATGGATGTGTATACTAGGAACCAGCTAGGATTATGCAAGAAGACCAGGAGCAATTGAAAGAGGCAGGTGATTATATAAAAGAAAATAAATGTACTCACCTGAAGAAGGATAGTTTTGGTAGCCCTAGACTCAGTGGAAGATCTTAGAGAGGTTTTAGTCCTGGGCATGAGTTGCATCCTCTGCTTGTGCCTATATATGATGAGAAGAGTTGATATGCTGGCCCAGACCATGAGGCCCACACACAGCATCAGAAAGAGGCAGGAACAGAGTGTGCAGGATTTGGCCAGTTTTGTCAAGACAAACAGAGCAGTAGCCAAAGTCTTGTATACTTGTCACATTTCTATCTCCCAATTTTCGAGTCATGTAGAGGAGATTATAAATATTCGTGAGGACTTTCAGAATGAAATCAAAGCATGGGAAGAAGCCACTGTGCTTTATAGTGATATTTTATTTGTATTGAAATGCAATTTTATTTGTATGTTAATAAAGTTGCCTTGAGGTCAGATCAAGCCAGAGCAGAAGCTGGGTGGTAGTGGTGCACACCTTTAATCCCAGCACTTGGGAGGCAGAGCTAGGTAGATCTCTGTGTGTTCAAGGGCACAGCCAGCATGGCAGACACACGCCTTTAATCTCAATACCAACCATAGAAGACCTGGAGGCCTGTACAAACAGGCAGTGATGAGGAGGTCATGTGGCTGGGTTTACAACCAATGAGAAAACAGAACGGAAAGTCTATACAAAAGATCGGACACACAGAAGTAGGTCTCTTGCAGAGAGGAAGGACAGCAGAAGCAGTGAAGGGTAAGGTTTTCTGCTCTTGCTCTGACCTTGTGGTTTTTAACTCTACAACTGGCTCTGTGTTTCTTATTTAACAAGCCGGTTACATCTACAGTGCTTGAATGTTTTGTATTTAAACTCTGCCCAACTGGAGTCCCTGTGGCTGATGGTGATGGCCTGGAAGACACTCATGAAGCTGCTGCTGCAAATACATGTACCCCTGCCCAATTTGTGAAAGTAGAAAAGGAGCTTACATCCAAAATCAGTTATGAAAACATTCCACCCAAAAGCTAACAACATGTGGGTCACTCCTTTACACAGCAGAGTTAAGAAATTGGCTACAATTAAATAGTTCAGAATCTAGTCTGTGGAGTTCAGCTTGTACCTTGTGAAATAAAGCAGTAAGTAATTATAGAAGACAGAAGACTTGCCCAGAAGTCCAATTGTAGTCCATGGCAAGAAGACCACTCGTAGAACCAGATTCCTGCCAGTCATCCTGTCATTTCCTGATTTCTGAGCCTGAGGATCATGCAGGTGAAGATGAGCCATGGGCTGAATATCAGTCCCAACAAAATTCCAAATTCTCTATCCACAAAACCTCCACTAGAAACAATGATTATTTGTAACATTGGGAAAGTTTGAAGATGTTTATTTCAGTTTTAAAGCATGCTCCTTTCACACAGAGTTGCCACAGAGACAGGAGACTTGATAATTTATTCACTCTTCATTTGTCTGTGACCAGAGCATAAAAGTGACTTTGTACCAAACACAGAGAAAATGACTTTAGCAGAGAGGGGTTATGGATTTGTAAACTCATACTCTGATTATAGGTACAATAAGGACTTGAACCTGGCTGAATGGCAATAGAGAAAATACGGAAAGTTACAGTGCGGTTCCCTGATTGCTGCTCAGGTAGCTTCATCAAACACAGCAGTGCAGTGTTTTCTTTGTGCTTACACATAGGTGCTCACCCTACAATGCTGTTGCTTTGACCTCTTTTTTGCATCATGTGTACACATTAATTTAAAGGACTACTTTGCAGGTCAATATAAATTGTGATTCAATATTTCCAGCAAATTAGAGACACTATAATGTGACAATAACTTGCCCCACAGTGAATTATGTACAACTTTAATACAATGCCTCTATATCTGTGTGATTTCAGAGACACTCTCCTGGCTCTGTGTGAGAAAGATAGGCATAATGAGCTACAGAACTGTTAAAAACTATGTCATATATTTTGGACAATAAATAAGAATACATTTAAAAATATTGTGTGTGGAGGTTGGGGATTTAGCTCAGTGGTAGAACACTTGTCTAGCAAGCACAAGGCCGTGGGTTCAGTCCTCAGCTCTGGAGAAAAGAAAAGAAAAGAAAAAAATATTGTGTGTGATAGAAGTAATCTATCTTCAGTTTTAGATGACACACAGAAATCCTAATGAGTAACTTCGGAATATGACAACATTGGCTATTGATGTAAGAATGGAGAACATTCTAATATACAAGATGTATGTGAAACATAGTTGTGTGAAAAATGGGACTTAATTGTCTAAACTGGGTATAGTTAAAATGTGGTTTTTCTTAGACTGTTTGCTTATGATCACTTTCAGGACACAGATGAGATTCAGGATGTCAAAAAGTCTTCAACATCACTTTATTCTATATCCAGAGTCATCCCTTTCAAATTCTTATACCTTGCTGGGTGACTTATTCCACTTGATTTTGATATTTTGAAAAACGGCCACAGGACACACCTCTATCAGCTCACATCAGATAGATGGCATTTCCTTAACTACTCTTATAAAAATTTACAGAGAAAATAACACAAGGGACCTCAAACAAGGCATATTTGTATAAGAGATTCAAATATTTTATTCATTTATTTTGTTTTGCCCAAATTTATGTAAAAAAGCATCCTTCCAGTAACACACGGATACTCATTGTCATAAATAATTCTAGTAATCTGAGAAACTAGTGATTTATCTTCTTCCAAGTACAAAACCATCAGGCACACTCCCAAAACCAACTATATGAATATATTTCATGATTCTTACAATGCTAGTTAAATAGCAGATTATTAATATAACATTGTGTGTCCATGTGTTCTTTGTCTTATTTCACTTATCTTTTCTGTAATTTAAAATATTTAATTAGAAAAAACTGCATATGACAAGGGTAGAGTGGGAAGTTTGGAATACGTGAATGTCATAATCTAATCACTACCTTCATGTTCAGTCATACATCTATCACCATCTCACAGTTACTACTTTGCATATGAGGACTCAGGACAACAAAATACGTACTTTATCATGGTTCAGTAAACAATACAGATTATTAACCACATTCACCCTCCTCTCTTCTGCTAATTCAGGCTCTTTATAATTGAAATAATAAATGCTTTTAGGAGATCGGGAGGTCACTTTACACCACAGTTTTCTTTACTACATGAGTCTTTTTGCTAAGGGCCATGTACAGCAGATGACAACTAGTGTTGGACAAGTCAACCCTCCAGATGTGTAACTACCTAATAGTGAGCCCCACCTGGCAAAGCTATGGGGTCATTGGCTGAGGATACCAATTATTTTCCACCTGTAACTGTCTCAGATACCATTCCTATGTCTCCCTAATAAGAACAGATGTGGGGTTCCTTCAATGGCCCATTCGTAGTATATTTTACATCTTTAGGAATACTACAGTTGTGGATGGTCAGGTTATGATTTATGTTTAAGCTGTATCATTCTGATGAACAGAATTATTACCAGAATATTCTTCTTTACTGACACAGGAAATTAACATTATTCTTAGTCTCAATGACAGCATTTTACACATTTTTCAATGACCTTAGAACAAGTCCAAAAGAGACAAAGCTGCCCCTACAGAAAATACACAAAGACTAATTCCCAATTGTTGTTTGTTGCTAAATCAAGGCCAGGCTGTTTACATCAAGACATAGCCCTTGCAGTGGCTCTCTTTCTGCATGTGCTCTGTCTGATTGCTGAAAGTTCAGCCAATTTTTTACTGTCTGGAATCCCTCGCCAATTTAGAGCTACATGCATGTATCAAAGTGCCATTACTAGGCTAAGAGAAACTATGTGAATTAACTTGTGTTTTGAGAGTGGGCAAGTCCCTGAAGATGTAACTTATAATTGTCCACAGTTCAGCTGTTGAGAAGCACAGCAGCAGCAGCATGGAGAGAGATGGCTGTGTAGAGCTATGTGAGAGCTGCTGCAGAATGTGAGTGAAGTGTGTGTGTGTGTGTGTGTGTGTGTGTGTGTGTGTGTGTGTGTGCACGCACACTGATGGACAAAGAAGAAGCATGTGAGAAGTGTGAGGGAGTGAGTGGATGAAAGAGTGAGTGAGTAAAGAGCAAGTGAATAAACTAGGAAAAGTATGTATGTCAGTGAGTGAGAGAGAGCTGTGTGAAAGCTGCTGCTACAAAGAGGAGCTAATGCCTGGAACTGTGTAAAGCACTGTGTGGTGAGAGAGCTATGTAAATGAGATGTTTAGCTGTGGCTGGGTGTATGTTTGTAACTGTGTGGAGGCAAGGAAGATGAAGCTGAATAGAAAAGATATGTAGAAGAGACATGTATGTAAAAGAAAGACACAGTGTAGTCATGTGAAAAGATGTATGTATGTAAAGATCTGTAGCTGTATGCAGCAGTGTGGAGATATGTAACTGTATGGAGACAGAAAGAGTCAGAGACCATTCTTAAGATGAAGTAAAAGAGAAAGTTAACATCAGAAAACATATGTCTTTCCTTATTTTACCAGTCAGACAGACAGAAACTTATTCCTAAAAAGTTTCCTATCCCTTGCTACCTTGAGGCATTCCTTTTATTACCCTGAGATGATTGTGGGAGCTGATCTCTCATGGTCCATGATATCCTGTTATTGTCAAATACACTAATTGCTGCAGAATTCTTCAATGCAGAGTGTCTGGAACCCAAGTCTCTTAGCTGGAAGATCCTATACCTTAAGAGGATTTTTCCATCCTTGCTGTGGATATCGCTCTGTATAAATAAAATTCTGTTTGGCCAGTGGCCAGGCAGGAGGCATAGGTGGGACAAGAGAGAAGAGAATTCTGGGAAGTGGAAGGCTGGGAGAGAGACACTGCCAGCCGCTGCCATGAGAAGCAACATGTAAAGACACTGGTAAGCCACAAGCCATGTGGCAAAGTATAGACTAACAGAAATGGGTTAATTTAAGATAGAAGTAGATAACAAGAAGCCTGCCACAGCTATACATTTTGTAAGCAATATAAGTTGGGTCTGAGCAACTGTGGGACTGGTGGGTGAGAGAGATTTGTCCTGACTGTGGGCCAGGCAGGAAAACTACACTTCCTTGATAGTTTCTACATACACACAGGTCGAATCCCCACTCCCCTTTTGATATAGTCACTTACCCACAATGTTGACATAGGATTTGCCTTTTGAAATCTACATGCATGTTGCAATGTAAAGCACACAACACAAGATCTTCTCTGAGTTACTAATCCCACTTCCATAGTCTTTCTGCCCGAGACACGTGCTAAAGGGAGGCAGCTGGTGCCTGAAATATGGGTGTGTGATTCCATGACCTCCCCTCCCATGAGACCTTCAATTATCATCTCACCTGTGAGGATAGGTAGTATACAGCTGTGTGGAGACAAGAATTTTTCTAGGCTGTCTTTAGGGTGTAGTATTAAAAAAAAATAAGAATTCTTGCTAGAGTCCTTTGAGATGATATTATGTAGGTTAACAGTCTCTGGCCTGTCCAAGAATACCAGGAACTTGTATTGTCTTCCAGGATTTATAAGGAAATGCAGTTGTTGTAGTAGCGCCCCCACTAACACCCACGCTACCTCCACCCATTTACCATGTCCAAGCCAGGGGCTGTGGATCAAAAAAGAGAGACAAAAGACAGTGGGTCATTTGTGCCAGGGGATGCCGAATGCTGCTTATTGAAGAAGGGAAGGAACCTTAAATACAGGCTTACAGCACAATGGAGGAACCCCAGAGGGCAGAAGTTCCTACCGAATGTTCTACATTCTTGCATGTAAGCTGTTTACACCAAATGCAGGATACACAAACAAGGAACTTCCCTTAAGCATTCAGGAGGGTGGAGACCGGCAGGGAATCAGCATAGGGAGGACATCAAGGTCAAGGTCAGGCAAGCAGGGCTACAGTTACCCAACTTGGGAGCTACAGGGCCCTACACCTAGTTTCAACAAATCAATAACTGTCCTGTAACTGTATGTCTCACTGTTCCTTGACTCTATGTTATGTTATATGTCCCTTAATTTAGTAATTTCCTATCCCCTCCTCAGTTAGGGTCACCATCACTTTAGTCATAGAGAAAAATTAATGAGAAAAATCTCAGAGAAAGTGTTCTATTTACTTGTTAGAAATCATTTTAAATGGACATTCCTTTATGAGATTTCTTATATCACAGAGAAATGATCCACACTAGATAGTTATTGACTACCACATTGATTAAGCCAATTAAAATTCCTTTTTATTGATGGCCAGACCAAGAAGTGGCTTACACCAATTTAAAAAATCACTCGGTGTCCAAACTTTTGAAACACAGAGTTCAAAGGCAAAACCCAGAAGGACCATTATTTATGTCAAAGTAATGTTAGTGTCAGAGTAACCTTGGAATGTTCATTCCTGGCAAAGCACAGTAGTTATTTTAGATATAACATGCTGACTATTTAAATATTGTACATAGTTACCACCTGTCTGAAGTATAATAGGCAAACATTTTCTCCTGTTATTGATACTGTATTTTCTCTTTGCTTATAGTTTCATTTAATTTGTAGAAACTTTATAAAATCATGACGTTCCATGTATCTATCTCTTTTTGACATGCTAACTAAGTGTGAAAAATGTTAAACCTCTGTGATCTGAAAAGTTTGGACACATGCAGGGTACTGTGGCCATAAATTTCTTTTGCTGATCATTGGTTTTATTTTATGTGGTGTGGAAGTTCCTTTCAGAGAGTTTTGGTCTGTGCCTACTGTCATTAGGCTTTTCATTCAGGTAAAATATGATCATGCCATAGCATCATGGAATGGAGTATAGGTAACCACAGCCTGGAAATTGTAGGCCTTTAAGAAAGTGCTGAGTGAGAACAATGATTGCTTATTCCACTGCTTAATACACAAAGATAATGGCCACAATACAAAGGACACTATTTCCACTGGAAAACTAGCTTAGCTGTGAACACTCCTTGATAGAAGACAGTCTGGACTTTTTCTTCTGATTCCAGATAGTTTCTTTTCTTATTCCCCCACAGCTGCAAGGAAACTTGGGAGATGCTTGAGGATATATGATGTAGGTAAGATGGAATTTGGAGCTACATGACAAATCTTCTCTCAAGTATGCATACATGATGTAATGGCAGATGACAGTAATGTTGCTCTTTGTGCTCACCCAACCTTTACCCATGTTTCTGTAAGTGAGACTTATAAACTCACAGAATTATAAATTTCTACTCATATTTAACTACTACATTGATCTGTCTTCAGTACAATGACCAAATGTGAGGCACAATAGAGCCAATGGTATTTTGTGTAGAGTGATTGCATACCCATTACTGTAGTAAGCAATGGATGCAAGCAAAGATGTATCATCCAAGAATGTAGGTAGCATCCATAGGAATATACAAACTGTCCATTCTCTTCCATATATTTTGTGGCTGTGTGCCTTCTTCCTAAGACAGTGATTACTTGAGAGTTTCTCTCAGTAGAAACATGCAAATGAAATTTTAAAACTTGGATATTGAATTTCTGTGAAGGGATATGTGTAGTGGCCATCTTTTTGTATTATGGAATGGATTTCCTCCATGATGAATAGGGATTTTTGATGTGAAGGTTGGGATATCATGACACTGCAGGACTACAGGATTCATTGCTGACAATATGTGTGTGTGTGCGTGTGTGTGTGTGTGTGTGTGTGTGTGTGTGTGTGTGTGTGTGTGTGTCTGAGAGGGGGAGAGAAAGAAAGGGAGAGAGAGAAAGGGAGGGAGGGAGGAAGGAAGGAAGGAAGGAAGGAAGGAAGGAAGAAAGAAAGAAAGAAAGAAAAAAGAAAGAAAGAAAAAAGAAAGAAATAGAGAGGCTGGAGAGATGGCTCAGATGTTAAGAGCACTGGCTGCTCTTCCAAAGGTTCTGAGTTCAATTCCCAGCAACCACATGGTGGCTCACAACCATCTATAATGAGATCTGGTGCCCTCTTCTGGCCTGCAGGCACACATGCAGGCAGAACACTGTATACATCATAAATAAATCTTTAAAGAAAAAAAGAAAGAAAGAAAGAAAGATGGGTTAGAGATTTAGCTCAGTGGTAGAGCACTTGCCTAGCAATTGCAAGACCCTGGGTTTGATCCTCTGCTCCACATTAAAATAAATAAAGAAAGAAAGAAAGAAATAGAGAAAGTGGGAAGGAGGAAGGAATAGAGGGAGGGAGAGAGAATATGCAGGTGTATGTTACATTGTGTGTATGTGTTTATGTCAGAGATCTTTTGGGACTCAGATCCTTCCTCCCATTGTGGGTTCTGAGGATTAAGCTCAAGATATCAGGTTTTTGGAATAAGAACTTCTACCAAATGACCAAACTCCTATTTTCTACCTTTACTTATCATCTAAATTCAATGTAGCAATCAAGACCATTTCCTCTATGTTAGTGTTCTTTCTCCTTTACATGGTTTTACCAAGAGAAAGGCTCAGGTAATGACTGTCTTAGCAAGAAGGCATGTGGCCATCAAAAATAGATCCCTCCCCTGTAACTCAAACTTTAATGAAGCTGGACATTGCCATGCCTTGGCTTTCGTGACATAGAAGTTGTTTTAGGTTTTCCCCGCTAATTTTTTTTTTACTCTTCTCATTCTGCTTTGGCCCAGGGCTGTCTTCTGTTCCCATAAGTCGCTGTTGCTGTCCCTTCTCTATTTATCTTTCCTCTGCTAACTTTTATCTCCCACACTAATACTAATCACTTTTTACTCTGTTTATTTCCTTTCCTTTCACACTCTCAGTAAATAATTCCTCAATCAACACAGCAGTCTTATTGTTCCTTCCCTTCCTAAACCTAATGGACTATGAAGAGTGAATGCACTGTAAGGGACTTTTATATTAGTCTAATAGTGACCACATCTTTGGTAGTGCCTGATTTGTAGACAGTATTCTACTCTGAAGGTAGTCCTTGGGATGGACCGATCCCATTGACAAACCTTATTATTGAACTAGACAGCAAATCAAGCAGAGAGGAAGGACACCTGACTCTTTCTACAACCTCGTCCTGCTAAATGTCACAAAAATGTAAAGAATAAGTATGGCAATGGGGGACTTGTTAGTCTATAGTTCTTATAGGGAACATTGTCAGCCAAAGTGGTATAACCTCTGTGAAGATATTCACCCTTTCTGTTACACTGAATATCATGAATCCTGTGGCAAAAGAAGTTTAATGATGATTAGAAAACAATATGGACTTTTGGTAGAGGGTGCTAATTTACTGCTACCTATAAAGGCTGCAGGTCAGGTGAAGACAATTACTTCAGCTGATGCAGCCAAGTCAGCTGAGAGAGGTAGGCTGACTCAGTGTGGCTGGATGGGACAGAAGTTGCTTCAGGAAAGGTATAGAAAGTTCATTATCACAGAAACTTAACCTGATGAGCTAATACCCTTGGGTCAGGGAAGGTAAGAGGGCAGTAAACTGAAAATTGCCATCCAACACCACTCCAATTTCACTGTTTTCAAGGTGCACTGACTCTCTTAAGTAGAAATGCAAGGGGCTTAGATTATAAATCACATTTTAAAAAAAACCACTCAGGTTCGGTTCAGATGTTTGAGTTCACAAATCTTCAGGCAATGGGGCAGGTAATGCATGTCTGACTGTGAGATCTGGAAGTAAGTGATCTATATGGTCTCCAAGAGTGACTTTAGGCACATTTCTTCCAAATTTAGTCTGTCAGTAGGATTAGGGTCAACCACCAGGACACTGACTTATGTTTTCTGCTCACACAATTCAGAGCTTTTTGTCTGAGATCTGTTAGTATCATGTGTGCTTGGCTCAGTACCCAGTAGAGAACCACAGAGGTGGAAGTAACAGGCCAACATGGATAATTTAGGAAGGATTACTGACACCAAATAACATCCAGCAATATTCTCAGGCTGTCCCTTGAGAACCCTCTCAGTTCTGTTTGTAGATCATTTCCCACACAATTTGAAGTGCTGCTTGAAAACAAAAAATAAAATAAAATAAAATCATGAATTTAAAAAACCCACAATTTTAAGAACATTGTACAGTTTCATTCCCTGTGAGATCATTTGCCTTCAACATTTATAAAGATGCATTTCTAATAATTTTTTACATTTTCTGGAATTTTGGATCTAGGCTTTCATAGACACCAGCAAGGAAGCTGGAATGGATGACCTTGAGTTTCTTTTCTAATCTTTCTCTCAGGAGTGTGAGGAACATTTTTGCATCCCCATGCCTCATTTATTCAGCCGTGAGATTTAACTCAGGCTTCAAGCATGTTAAAAATCCCTACTCTATCTGAGACTTATCCTAGCATGTTTTTTGGGGGGATGTGGTTCTGGTACTGGCATGTAGGAATTCTGTACTGACATTTCTCCTTTAAATGCAGAAACCAGGGATCTTTGTCTCCAAATCATTTTAAGTAATTAATCAGCTAATTGGTTCATTTACATTTGTAATTTGGTTTTCTGCAGCTGACCTGTAAGTCAGGATGTGGTCCCTCCTGGATGAATATTTGTTTATCTACCTGCCTCAGACATTGGGATGTTGAGATAGAGCCTTGCACCACACAATGTTTTCTCACTCTTTTTATGAGATACGTCATGTTATATAGCACAGACTGGGCCTCTAATTCACTCTGGAGACCCATTCTCCCAATGTCTGAAACTACTGGTGTGAGTCACAGGGACACCTTTTTTTTTTTTTTTTTTTTTGAGCTGAGGACCAAACCCAGGGCCTTGTGCTTGCTAGGCAAGCGCTCTACCACTGAGCTAAATCCCCAACACCCAGGGACATCTTTGATAACATTTGTTTACTTCCACTTAACAGTCTTTGTTTTTCTACGGCATGTTCTCCTCTAGTTAAAGATGGATAGGTACTAACTAATTAAACTGTGTAGCCAACATTCTTTCCTGAACGTGAGCTTTAAAATTGTAAAAAACAGCAGTGGTGGCGTACGCCTTTAATCCCAGCACTCAGGAGCCAGAGCCAGGTGGATATCTGTGAGTTCAAGGCCAGCCTGGGCTACCAAGTGAGTCCCAGGAAAGGTGCAAAGCTACACAGAGAAACCCTGTCTCAAAAAACAAAACAAAACAAAAAATTGTAAAAACAAAAAAAGAATATTTGCACCAAAACGTATTATAGGTAAGCAGTTATGAGCACGTAAGAGAGGATATGAGGGTCTTGGTATGTACCCTAGGATACTCCACCAATGGAGGGTGGTTGAAATTTACTCAGCAAACCACATTGAGAATGTAAGAGGAATAATTTTGGTAAAGATTCACATCCAGTGAATTGGAGCAGGCACAATCATGGTTTTGAGGTTTGCATGTGTGTAAGTGGGAAAGCCACTGGAGTGCAAAATGAAGTACCCAGCATTTTAGATTTTAGGAGAGCAGGAAACAAAGAGAGGAAGGAAGTCAGGGTGGTTAATGAATACAAAAACAGTAATTGACGTGTGTGTGTGTGTGTGTGTGTGTGTGTGTGTGTGTGTGTGTGTTTGTATGTGTGTGTGTGTGTGTGTGTGTGTATGCCATAATGAAACCCAGCAGTTTGTATGTCAACTTCAAAGGTTAAGGGTGGTTACCTTGTTTGTAGATTGTTTTTAAATATCCATTTATGTTTATTTTATATCTATATAGATTTGCTTGTGTGTTTGTGTGCATTTCATGTCTGTGCATACCATGGGGCTTTAAGCTCATGGATGCAAAAAAAAAATTCTGAAGATTTCATAGAACTAAAGGTTGACATATTTGAGAGGTAGAATTCAATTTGGTGCTCTGGAAGAACAGCAAGTGCTCTTAACCATTGAGCCATTTTTTTATTTGCTGAATCATGATTCTTTGTATTAAAGATAAATATGTTTCGATTATTAATTTGTGTATGCAAACACTCAGAAGTATGATGACAGTGCTCTCCTTCCACATACTGAAGTCAAGTAATAACAAAGATGCATCCAGAAAATAAGTGTTTTGTTTAATTCACTCTTCAAATCCAGGTGTGGAGCACACATTTGGTCTTTTTTGTTATTTTGTCTTTTTTTTTTTTTTTCCAGAGCTGAGGACCGAACCCAGGGCCTTGTGCTTGCTAGGCAAGTGTTCTACCACTGAGCTATATTCCCAACCCCGGGACACACATTTGTAGTGCAAGGAAAAAGGGATGAAAACATCAAGTGTTTGATGACAGCAGAGCCCACCACGTACACACCTATCTGGACAGTGTCATGAGAACAATTGTCAGAACAATAAGAAAGGAATGGGATGAGGCTTCTTTGACACAGTTCTTGTGCATCATCCACCTGGACTTAGATTACACTCCAGCAAGCCATACAAATGGTTGTCCTGCAAGCCTGTATCCCACCATTGTGAGCCCTGGAGAGAAATGCTGAGAGAGATTCCTGTGATATTGAATTTCAGGCCACAGGAGAACCTGGGACACAGACAAATAAAAGAGAGAAGACAGAAGATGAATGGGGAGGAAGGAAGAAGGGAGCAAGACAAAGGTCTGCCAGCCCAGCCCTCTGGAGGTTGAAGAAGGAGTATCTTCTTTCAAGTAAAGCATGATTAGAGGTTACCAACTCTTAAAAGACATGTTGAAAGGTCCAGGTTATAATGTTCTTGTAGAACACTTACATACCATGTACAAAAACCTGAGTTCTATTCCAAAACCACATACATTCACTGAATTAACAGAGGCATTCTTATAAGAAAGTGCACTGACAAAAAATGTAAAAAGAGAAATGTAATAAAGAAGTCTCTTACACCTTTGTGTTGAGAATGCATCCTGAATACCTTAAAGTGAAATAGGAATTTGTCTGTGATTTATTAAGATAGGTTCTCCTATAGTTCAGAATGTCAATGCCATACCCATCCACAAAGTTGAGTATGGCCTTCAACATCACATCTCCAACATCTAATTGTGAAGCAGTGAAAAGACAGGTGTATGTAGCATGAATCTTGCCAGTTCCTCAGGTGATCCTGTTTCCTCAGACTGGATGTCTCTGAGTCCTCATCCACATGAATTTCAGCTGAACTGTGTTGCTACAAAGCCTGAGTGCTTAACCAGGCAAATGCTGCTAGTTTCTGGTCTTCATGCCTTATATATCTTTCTACTTTCTGCTGTCACTCCCTGGTGTTAAAGGCTGGATTTCTGGGATTAAAGGTGTGTGTCACCATGCTGGCTGTTTCTAATGTGACCTTGAACTCAGAGATCCAGAGGTATTTCTGTCTCTGAAATGCTAGGATTAAAGGCATGTGCTACCACTGCCTATGCTCATGTTCAATATTGTGGCCGTCCTGTTCCCTGATCCCAGATAGGTTTATTTTGGGGAACACACAATGTTTCAGGGAACACAATACCACCACATTTCCCCTGTTTTTGTCTAAAATTAAAAAGCTTATAACTTATACAAGAAAAATCATATCCAATAAGTATATAATATACACATTCAAGATTACATTAATGATGTCTAGTCCATGAACGTTTGACAGATTCAGGTGAAAAACTCCATTATATATAACAACATCCAGTCCAGTAACAGTTGATAAACTCAGACAAAAAAATTTTCATCACTTACCCTATTTAAAACAAGTAGTTTTTTTTAAGTAGATTCAGAATTGATCTTTTTTTCTTATATTCATATTCTCTCTTTTGTCTTTTCATAAAAGTTCTAATAATCTACCTTCTGACATTTTTTTATTTCCCTTTTTCTTTTTAGTGTAGATTCAATATCTACCCACTTATCCTATTATTTTATCTTTTTTCTCAGGGTAGATTCAGTGATCTACCTCATATCTATATTCTCCTTTTTCTTTTTTAAACAAAAACTCTATTTTGGGGTTAATTGTCAAGTCCTGTATCATTTGTCTCGCTGCCGCTGCATAATGGGAAAGTGCAGGGCTTGTCACAAGTCTGTGTTCAGGTAGTCTGTCAGGCTGGATCATCTCAGCTAGCCATCTCAAAATTGTCCTAAGCAGTTTGTAGTCTAAAGTCAATCTTTCCATGGTGTTAATCAGCTTAATGACTTTACCATAGTCCATCTTTTTGAAGATTCCAAAGTCACTGTTAGGTATGATCATGGTTCCCTTCTTTTTTTTTTTTTTTTTTGTGCCTCCTCTGTGGTATGGAGCAATCACAGTCTGATAAATGTCTATCTCTCAGAACCATGATCATTCTTCCCTAGAAGAGAATATCTTCACAGTAATTTCTCCCCACCATTTTTCTTGCCAAACATTTCCAAACTGACCTTTGCTGATGATTTCTTGTAACACGATGATCCTGGCAATTCTTCTCTGATCAAGCAGTGGTAAACCCTTTGTCCCAGGTAGCAGTACACTACAGTCACCAACACAATGAGAAGAAGCTGGCAACCCAGAGCAGCCGCTGCCTCCATGGTCCCACTGCCACCGTTTGTAGCTAGTCCCCAGCCGGCCTCAGCTTCTCCTTAGTAAGCCTTTTAGGCTGGCCTCAAACTCAGGATCCTCCTGCTTCTGCCTTCTTCAGTAAATGCAACAAGTGTGCCACAACTGGCTGAGTGTAGCTCGGGCCTGAGCTGGGGCCCACAAGGCCACAGGCAAGCAGCTTTTTCAAGAATTCGTACCACGAACGTTGGGTGCCAGATGTAGCAGGAATCTTGCCAGTTCCTCAGGTGATCCTGTTTCCTCAGAGTGGATGTCTCTGAGTCCTCATCCACATGAATTTCAGCTGAACTGTGTTGCTACAAAGCCTGAATGCTCAACCAGCCAAATGCTTAACCAGCCAAATGCTGCTAGTTTCTGGGCTTCAAACCTTATATATATCTTTCTACTTTCTGCAGTCACTCCCTGGTATTAAAGGCTGGATTTCTGGGATTAAAGGTGTGTGGCACTGTGCTGGCCATTTCTAATGTGGCCTCGAACTCAGAGATCCAGAGGTATTTCTGTCTCTGAAATGCTAGGATTAAAGGCATGTGCTACCACTGCCTATGCTCATGTTTAATATTGTGGCCGTCCTGTTCTCTGATTCCAGATAAGTTTATTTCAGGGAACACACAATATTTCAGGGAACACAATACCACCACAGGTGAATATCTCCCAGGTTGGTTCACACAGTTTTCTGGATCCAACCAAGGCCTCCTACATGCTAGGGTGGCAGTCACCCTAATCAGCTCCATTCCCCACCCTCACCCATGGATTACTCGGTACACTTCTTCTCATCCTATGCTACATAATATAAATTTGAAATAACATGTGTAGAATATTTGCCTTCCTTGGGCATTTTAGAGTTTACCAGAAACTGGGTTTTCTTTACTTCTGTTTTGATTTTTAATACCTGGTCTCTCTGCTTATCCCAGGTCCCTTTTGACCTCACAATCATCTGCCTCAGCCTCCATAGCATTAGTATTCTCATAATCCCATGAAACCCAGATATTTTGATGCACTTTCCAACAATCTGCTCCTGAAGTTTCCACACATAATACAATCTCAGAATTTAGAGGATCCCCAAACATACAGACTGTTCTTATTCCATGACCCATATATCAGCGTTACATTTTCCTTGGGATATTCTTTCCATACTTTGCTTGCACAATTGTTCCCAAGTGCTGAGGACAGCAAGTAGTGCATCCAATGTGGTAGGGTAAGGTGGTGCACACATAGGAGGCACATTAGCTAGATCTCCATTTTTTGGAAACTATCCTGTTCTACACAATGAGCCCCAGAACAGCCATGGCCCTGTAGAGCTTCCCTATCAATCAAATAACAATGTAAGGAAACAGAACTCTACATCCTCAGAGAGGCAGCCAGAAATCACTCTTACTTTGTACCCTCCTTCATCCTGCAATACAGGATGAACATTCTCCCGATGCCTGGGGGGAAAGGTAAGGGCTCCTTCAGACATTGCTGCATCACTCTTAGCAAACCCACAAAATTAGAAGCTTATTCCCAGAAGGAAATATCAACGGTCTATGAGTCACTAGAAGTCTTGATAAAGCTGCTATCCTGGCTATTCACCCCTCTCTCACTAAAATGGGAGCTCATCATATGGACATTTGCCTGGACATCATGAATCTCCCACACCTGGCCTTGAATTCCTGATCCCGTTCCTTTCACCTTACAAGACCATGCTGTGATTGCTTCTTCTCTAAGCTCAATAGTTCTCTTTTCAGAATGAAGCAAAAAACCACAATCAGTGGACAGATGTTGTCATCAAGAGAACACAGAAGGACCAACACTGAGACACCTATAACCATCCTTGGTGTTCCAAGCTTGGACTATCTGACTCTCACTTGACTAGCAAAAATTCTGTCATTTTCAAAAGGCTTTCTTGATGCAGGGCAGTGGTGGTACACACCTTTAATCCCAGAAATTGGGAGGTAAAGCCAGGTGGATCTCTGTGGGTTCACAGCCACCCTGCTTTACAGAGTGAGCTCCAAGACAGACACCAAAACTACACAGAGAAACCCTGTCCTGAAAAGACAAAAAAGGCTTCCCTGTGTCCCTCAGTAATGTCCTTATACACAGCCACTACTTGTGCTCAAATTGTCTTTAACCCACAGGAATCAGAGACACTGATCCTGTTCAAACTGATCTGAAGACAGAGCTGACATAAGGCAATCTGTGATATAAGTACACACACCTTTTGTGTGTCAGTTTTCCCTTCATATGGATTGCAAGAGGAGGCATTTCCCATAGCATGGACACTTATATGATAGTCTGAATTTACTGAGGTGACAATTCAGCATGCTAGAATAGCAGCAAGATTACTAGATCAATTATTGTAATTTCACATCAGTATGAAATCCACAGTGCCTTGGAAGCCACAGGTATGCAGAAATGTTTAATACATCCCAGAAAGTTTTTGTTCTGGCTGGTAGAGAGAACTCCTTATCCTACTTACATGAGCACTAGTTCCAAGTGTACATTCAGGAAGTATATTCAAATAGAAATGCTGGGCTTGTTGAGTTTTGAGAACAAGGGAAAGATCTCTTTAAAAAAATAAACAAAAAACAAAACAAAAAAAGTGTTCATCCATTGTTATCCAAGCAACTCTAAAGGTATGTGTTTTTCATTTAGAAGTGATTCCTGAAATTTTGTCTCAATGCTCAGACCTGGGCTATCAATGCAATGATGACCATAATTCTACATGTATTCATATCCAGTTTCTGTATAGAGCCTATCTCATCCATGTCTGGCAGCACTATAATGTTATGGAAAAGATGACCCAAAGTTCCATCTTTTGACAGATCATATGTAGTGCATCTTTTCTCTGCTAGGAATTATAAAAAATATTCCATTTATGTACAGGATTGGCTGGACTAGACAGAAATATTTGTCTGTATAGTCAGAACCTCTCCCTCTATCTGGGATGATACACCACTGGTTGATTCTTCCTATGACATCTCATGAGAAGATACCATCCTCCGTTCCAAACCACACATTCCAGAAATTGTGATGGGCAAACTACAAATTGAACACTTCCAGTTTCCATTTCCTCTGAGTCAAAGAGGAAGAAAATTAACAGGAAACCCAATTTTTTTTTTTTTTTTGGTTTTTCGAGAAAGGGTTTCTCTATAGATGCTATTCTGTAAATAGAGTGCATTCCTGGTTTTCCTGAGTCTTTCAATGATGCATCTTCAGCACTCTCTAAAGAGGGCAATTCAGTTTAAAGTCTCAAAATTCTGGAGGTGGAGGTAGAAGTGTCAGGATTTTCATGACCCTTATGGAGTTTTAAACTAACTGGGCTACATGAGGTTTGTTGCTTTCCTATAGTGACACAAAACAAATACAGAAAACAGCAATAACAACAAAACAGAAAGGTTAGGATGGAATGAGAGAATGCCTGCATTGGTGAGATGGTATTATGTCTGTTCCTGGTCGAGCACTTGAATTGAACTATAACCCAGATATGGAGAGCACACTTGTTATCTGGATCTTGAGGCAGGAAAACAACATGCCTTTCTTTGATCAGGATCTTGAGGCTGGATGACACAAGCCTTTAATTGCCTTTAGTTCAGACCTTGAACCTGGTTTACCCACACGTTTTATCCAGACCTTGAGGCTAGGAGACACAACTTTAATCTGGGCCACACTGTCTTTTGGAATACACTTAAGGACAATGGAAGGAAGAAGGAGGTTCTTTTCCTGCTTGCCCTCACCTCCAACATTGCATCCATTCCTTCTTCATGATCCCAGCAGACCAGCTAAGACACCCATTCTCGAGGGACTGAGCAGCTCCTAGATTCTTGGTCTTCCATCCATAATTAGCCACTGTTGGACTGCAGCCTGTAAGACATTCCAATAAATTCATGTCTTTTCATATTATATATATATATATATATATATATATATATATATATATATGTACATGAAAATACACATACAAAATAAATCAATGAATTAATTATTCAAATTCTTGTTGTATTTTTGTTTTCACACACTGAGCTATGGCTCAGTCAATATAGTCTAAAAATTAAAGATGGTTAAGTGTATGAACAATCTAATCCCAGCTAGAAAAAAAAATTTCCTTGGGATGTGGGGCTCACGAGGGAAGGTATGACAAGAAAGGAACATAAAACAATAGAGGAGGTAAAAATGTGAGGCACTTGTGAGATCTCTTAGTGCTTCCCATGTAGACTGAACATGTGCAAAGGAGAATATGGGTAGGTTGTACATATGACTTTAGCATTCTCTTTTGTAAGGAACTTGAACCAGTCTCAATTTGCGACAAGAGGATTGTGTGATTGTCTTTCCAAAGGAGGTTTAGATTCAGAGGAGCAGAACTTGGTATCTGGTGGGACAATGGTTAATTTGTGCCTGTGCCAGTTCTTCTGTGATGATTCACATGCTGAGGTTGATGGGAATTTGAGATTACCAAGTATTGTAAGAAGTCACACTGAGTTCTTCACTGTTGCCAGAGCAGTAACTCTGGCCCTGGGGAGGGGGTTCCTATGATGGGTGAGACATACAAATTTCTAAGACATAGCATGGAAATATGTCTCTTGAATGTTTAACCAGGTCCTTCTGTCTGAAGATTCATCAGAATGATCCATCAGGCCCCTTCCACACTCCTGGGACTGGCAGTGAGAAGTCTGCTGAGACATGAGGCCTTGGCAGTCTCAGCACTGCAGAAGCTGCCCATGGAGCTCTTCCCATCCATGTTCAAGGAGGCCTTCAACAGCAGACATATGAAGATAATAACAGCGATGGTGGCAGAATGGCCCTTCTCCTGCCTCCCTGTGGGGGCACTGATGCAGGACACTGATGTGGTGATATTACAAGCTGTGCTGGATGGTGTAGACAAGTTACTGAAACAGAAGGTTCACCCGAGGTAAGGCCAAAGGAGAATAGAATAGGAGTCACCAGGTTACTGGTAAGGGAAATGTGTTGTCAAGTAGAATGGGGTCAGTGGTAGATTGCAGGCATTTGACCTTCTCAGCTTGCACATCTGTAGCAGCCTCTATTTATAATTAAACTAATAATGTAACCTTCTTTCAGAAGTGCAGGGCACCTCTGTGTAGATGTAATCATGGGAGGATTAGTCTTCTCTATCCTACACACTAAATAATTAGAAAAGAATTCAACAGTAACTGAATGAAGGGAAACAGGACAAGTATTCAGATGTAGCTCATGCAGGGAGCCCCTGCCTGGTAAGTGTTGCTGACATTAGACAAGTAGAATGACAGCTGATTCTCTTTTGGTCCTGTTCTTTCATTGTGACAGTTGTATTTTAAAAACACCAGAAAGGAGTCACACCATACAACGGGTTTATTTGGGGGAAGGGCAGAGAAGGGGGCAGAGAAGGGGCCCTGGGAATGAGAGCAAAGAAAGAGAAAGAGACAGGAAGCAGGCAAGGCCCACCTTCTATTGGGAAACACAGCGAATGCACATAGGAAGTGCTCTTAGGGGCTGCAGCTGAGGATATACCCTTACTTCTAAAGAGAAACAACTCATTTAAAATGTTTTACATTGGTATAGATTTTAGTCTATTGATACAAACTTAAAGTTAATTTTGTTATACTGTGTGTATATTTCTACTCTTGTTTAAGATATTATGTTTGTACAGCTCATTTAAAATTATAATGGATAACTAAGAATAGATTGATAACTGGTCATCTATGATAATCATACTCATAGCCATGTTAGTTAAGTCTTCTAGGTATACACAGAGATATTTCAGATAGACAGGTAATCTTCAAACACTGCAAAGGTCTACAGAATATGGCATTTAAAATATTTTTAAAATTTAGACTTTCTGGGCAGTGAGACATGTCTGCTCCTGGCAGCATCAATTTACTTCAGAGAGGAGGATGGGCACTGAAAACACTTCATATGGAGTTTATCTTCACCTTGGCAAAAATAGTTATTTGGGCAAGAAACTGTTCTTGCCTGGACTGCTTGATTGACTGGACATGCAGGACCCATAGAAAGGTGACCACTAAACTTTGCTTGACAAAATGGTCCTTCAGGTTCCTGCTTCACCGAGGAAAATGCCAGACATTCTACAGGACACTGAGAGAAGTGACTGAGAGACTCTAGCCCTGTGGGCTGAAGACAAATGCCCCAACTTTACAAAGGAACATTAAGTGACTGTCCAGGATGCCAGCTGTCTCTCTCTACTTTTGCAAGACTCCTGAAAAATGCTTGAATCCTTCTCCCAGTTCTCAGGTAATAATATCCTTCTGAGGCCTTTGATATGGTTGAAGACTAGATAGTTATAATTTCCTCAGGTATGATAAAAAATAAGTTAGATATAAAACCTTAGACTCACAAATATAAGATAAATAGTATATCTTCTTTAATATTGTAACTGTAAATCTTACTTGATAATTGTTTTGTTCTATGTAATTTTACTATGTAAAAGTTAAAACCTTGCTTTTAAAAAAAATGGGAAGTGCTGTGGGATGTTCTGTATGTCAAATGTGTTGCTCTGATTGGTTAAAATAAATAAAGTACTGATTGGCCAGTAGCCAGGCAGGAAGGATAGGGTAGGAGGGACAAGGAAGAGGAGAAGGCTGGAAACAGGAAGGCTGGGAGGAGACACTGCTAGCCACTGCCATGAGAAGCAACATGTAAAGACACCAGTAAGCCACAAGCCATGTGGCAAATTATAGACTTACAGAAATGGGTTAATTTAAGATAGAAAAGGTAGATAACAAGCAGCCTGCCATGGCCATACAGTTTGTATGCAATATAAGTTTATGTGTGCTTTCTTGGTTAGGTCTGAGCAACTGTTTGACTGGTAGGTAAGAGAGATTTGTCCTGACTATGGGCCAGGCAGAAAAACTCCAACTACACACAGCAGGTTGTATTCCTGTATTTCAGCTTATTCTTTACTTATTCCTCCATACTTAATAAGGAAGTCATTGAAATGGATTTAGGAAAGGATGGAATGAAGAGATAAAAGGAGAAAGTGATGTAATATCCTTCAATTAGCATTTTATGGTAATAAAGTTTAAATAAAACAGCAGTGCTAGATTGAGGTCTCAGCAATTAAGGGCACTGGACATTGTTACAGAGGATTCAGGTTCCATTCCCAGAATCCATTTATTAATACTGCAGTCTCAGGCTTCCCCTGACATCTTTTAGCCTCTTTAGGTACTGTACCTCTTTAGGTACAATCAGACAAAACACCATACAACTAAATTTTAACAAATGTTAGAAAAGGAAAGAATCGAATTCTCTACAGTGATGTCCCCAAGACAGACAGCACCCAGGGCTAGTTAAAATGAACTCCTTCTGGTCTTGCATGGAACCAGCTGTGGCTTTCCACTGATCCAGTCTTCCCAGAGGCAACATCAGGCTTATTCCAAGGATAATAGAGCTCATCATAACCGTTCATCTAAGAGTATACAGTGCTGATAAGTGACTTTTCCTTGAAGTCTTCTCTATTTGTGTCCTCTAAATTTTTCTATCTATGGGAATTGTGGCATTGATACAGTTATCTTACAGATTGAATGTCAAGAGAGTTGGCACAGGCTCCAAAGAAATTTACTTTTACTATGTCACTTACCTGAGTTTCCATTAAGACTTTGTGGTACAAGGTAAACCTGGCAGAGGTATTTATTTCTATCATTTTTTTTTATAATTCATATAATGTTCCTGCATGACTTTGAAGTAAAAATGCCCATAAATGTCTCTGCTTTTACAGTGAGATGATGGTCATGAACGGGATTTGTTAACTGAGCCTGCTTAGGAATAGGGAGAACTCTACATGAACTTGCAAGACTTCCCAACTAAAATCCAAATGCTCTCTTTGTTTAGGAAAATAATTGTTTTATAAATAATTCCCATGATCTCCCTGTCTCCTGCAGGTAAGAAAGTTTTCACATTTCCTCTGTCTTGGATGTTGTGGTGTTTATTCTTTTTAGTCAAACATAGTACCTCTGGAATTAATTAAAAGCCAAAGAATTGGGTACACCTTTGTTGGACTTTTTAAAAAAGGTTTGAAAGTAAAGACCAATCTTTAATCTAGATCAATTAGGTGATCTCCACCTTCAGTTGTTTGGTGGCTGTGCACACCTTTAACCCAGCACTCAGGAGCAAGAAGCAGCCAGATTTTCTGAATTTGACGCAAGCCTGATCTACAAAATGAGTTCTAGTGCTAACAGATAAAACGTACCTTGAAAACTCCATAAGAAAAAATCTAGGTAGAAGGTTCACCTTTAATCTTGACCACACCTTCTGTTTGCAGCCATCATATATAAAGAATATTGAGGGAGGAAGTTCTCTCTCTGTGCCTCTTTGCCCTAGTTCTAACTACCAAGTTCATTCCTTTACTAGTATCAGAGACTACTTCCTTGAAATTGTAGTGTATATGTTTTGCCCAGACCGTGGGGACCCCCAAAAGACCACCACAGAGACCAAATTCCATATGTAAAAGCAAAGAACCTTTATACTTTTCAAGCTCTGAGCTTGATCCCTCTATCTGTACAACAGAGTGGTGAGAGCAGAGAACCCTGAGCTCAGGTGGGGTGATGTTTTAATCATAGCAAAGGTTGGGATGAGGAAATTTCCAGGGTAAAGGGCCCTAGTTGGCTGACAATTGTCTAGGAGTATCTGTAAAACAAGAACAGGCATTCAATAGACTCAGGGACATGTGGCCACCTTATCTAATGGAATGTTTGGGATGTCAGGTCCTTCCTCATCCCTGGGTGGTGTCTGCTTCAGGCTTTTCCAGGATCTTGGTGTTGCCTTCCAGTAAGCCTGTCACAGGATCTGTGTGTGGGCCTCTAAGCCTGTCATAGTGGCTGTGTGGTCAAGCTGTTTTGGGGCCTCTCCACATATACTGAAGACCAGCTGAGATATCTAGCCTCATGTAGTGAACAACTATTGGATTTCTCAAATTTCCATTGGCAGGCAGCTATTGTTGGACTACGTGGACCACAGCTTGTGATGCAATCTAATAAACCCTTTTTCTACATACATGGAGAGAGTCATTCTACCAGTCCTGTACATGTAGAGAATCTTGAATAATGTACTTGTAGTTTTTTTCACCTGCCCACTAAGGAAGATGTGTTGGCTAACAGTAAACACATTCTTCCTTGCTCCATTATTCTCTTAGTATTCAAATTTCTGTGAAGACTACTCTTTTTGTTGTTGTTTTGTTTTGTTTTGTTTTTCGAGACAGGGATCTTGTTCTGTAGACCAGGCTGGCCTCAAAATCACAAAGATCTGCCTGCCTCTGCCTCCTGAGTGCTGGTATTAAAGACTTGCATCACCACCGCCAGGCCACTACTCTTTATTATTACTCATTTGCCAACCACTTGTTATGAACTTCAGGTATAACACTTTTAAATCAGTGGAGCCACCATTCCACTTTCTGATGTGAGAAAGAACTATTATCTTGTTTGTGATCTTGTTTCTGCTTTTTCTCCTGGTTTTCTGAAGTTCTGTGACAAACAGGTAAAAAGTACCTTCAGTTCACCTGACCTCTGGGTGAAGTCTCATAACAGACATCTGTTTTCAGGATCCTTCAATCTCTCTCTGTCTCTGTCTCTCTCTGTCTCTCTGTCTCTCTGTCTCTCTCTCTCTCTTTGGTGGAGCTGAGGATCAAACCCAGGGCCTTGTGCTTGCTAGGCAAGCACTCTACCACTGAGCTAAATCCCCAATCCCCAGTGTCTCTTTATTTGTTAATATTCTGGGCACTCTTCCACCTGTATGTCAGAGAATCACTCCACCCCACATGATATAGAGGCCTGTACAAGGTAGCTAACAACATAGTGTCCAGGAGGAAGAAGGGGAAGTGCCTGTTGAGTGCCAGAAGATAGTAGGGTCTGCTATTAGGGCCAGGGACAAACGCTATTGAAATGCGTATCTTTGGGGTTGGGGATTTAGCTCAGTGATAGAGTACTTGCCTAACAAGCAGAAGGCCCTGGGTTCAGTCCTCAACTTTGAGGGAAAAAAAAGAGGACAAAAATGCATATCTTTGCTGATTTAGAAAAAGTCTTTGGAGTAAAAGGCAGTTAGGAACCATTGTGCTGTGTCTTTAAGCACAGTGTAACCATATGGTAGGTGCTCTTGTCACTCAGTCCTCACTAGCCAATCAGGTCCTCCAGGCAAACTGTCAGTCAGACATTCTGCAGGGCACTTCTGGTTACCAGTTCCAGTCTCAGTTTTGAAGACAAGCTGGGGCCCTGGTTTTGTGTGCTGTGCTGTGAGTGCTGCTGAAGTGAGCTGAGCAAAGAATATGATGAACTGTGAAACTACAACATGGTGAGCAAGGGGCTGCTCTCCCTGGATGTGGGAGCCAGTGTGGTGGGTTCGTCCTTTATCTGGTTTGAAACATGCAGTCAGAAGTCATGTCCCGTGCGGTCCCATGTGGTCTTTGATACTCCATGAACCCAGGTGCAGGCCTCTGAATAATTTTGCTCTGTGAGCTGAATCTGCTCATAGTATTGGGAGCTGTGTGTAGAAAAATCTTTGCAGCTAACTTCAACATGGTTTTGGTGCACCCAGGGAAAGGAGGTTGCCAGGCTTGAGGAGACCTAGTTTCCTCCAGTATCTTCTAGTATCAGCACTTTGCATTTAACCTGTATATGTAAGATCCATACATGAGCTGGGTGGTGGTGGTGGCACACACCTTTAATCCCACTTTAATCCCAGCACTCGGAGGGCAGAGGCAGGTGGATCTCTGTGAGTTCGAGGCCAGCCTGGGCTACAGACTGAGTTCCAGGAAAGGCTCCAAAGCTATACAGAGAAATCCTGTCACAAAAAAACCAACAAACAAAAAAGATCCATACATGGTTAATTCTGTGCAGGTTGTAAAACTCATCTCATGTGTTGGGTAGCACTCTGCTTCTAAACTGTGATGTAGAAAAAAGGATTTATCAATGATTAGGAAATAATAAGTTTCACAAAATAGAATTTAGCTGGGGGAAAACTGGCTCTAAAACACCCCAAAGATAAATATATGCTAATTCTGTCTGTTAGAGATTAGGATGGTAGAATACACATTTGTTCACCAGGATTGTCCAGACACTTGGCTCCAAACCATTACAGAGCAGCCACACACAATTTATAACCCCCCACTAAGCCCGACCTTATATCAAAGAATGGGACTCTAACAAGCTGCTCATTGAGGCATTATGGGCCACAACCAACCTCAAGGCCTGGTGTGCCCTGGAGTTACAGTTTTCTTCTAGAGAAAAAGCATAGTTCTGCCGGAGAGGTAATATGAAACCAGGTGAAAACTATTTGAAAAGTAAAACACTGAAGTGTTAATGACTGGTGTGATCAATTGAGGCTTTTGTTTAGGCCCTTGGGGAGGGAGAGGAAACACTGGGAGAGCTAGTAACAGCCTGGGGCCTAGGCTTTGGGAGATTTCCTTAAGGGCATGATATGTTGACAACAAAACTGCTTTCCTACTCTAGAGACAGGAATATGCTTTGGAGATCTGGTAATGGTCTGGAACCAGGGCCTTTGTTATGGGGTTTCTTCAGATCCTGAGAACCCAACTCTTTCCACCACATGGAGCTATGATTATCAGTCCCAATCATTATGATTATCAGACCACTGCGGGCTTAGTCAGTAATGTTCTTGAGATACCCTGTTTTCTCTGTTGCCTCATTGTTTGATTGGCCTCATCCCTGAATTTGTCCCATTATATGATAGATTCTGTTGGCTTCATAGAAGACACCCATTTTTTCTTACATTTTCCCACTGGAAGTAGTATACAAGATGCTATTCTTAAGAAGCTCACTTAGCTGGGTGGTGGTGGCGCACCCCTTTAATCCCAGCACTCGGGAGGCAGAGGCAGGCAGATCTCTGTGAGTTCCAGGACAGAATGGGCTACCAAGTGAGTCCCTGGAAAGGTGCCCCCCTCAAAAAAAAAGCTACACAGAGGAACCCTGTCTTGAAAAACCAAAATAAAGCTCACTTAGCATGGGACATAGATTGTCCTAGTGGTCACAATCTACCTTTTATGTTTCTACCTTCTACTTCTGTCACTATCATCCCCTGCCACCTCCATCTCAGGAACCAGTCACTAAAGAAAGATTTGTTGTTTCAGGTCACTGGTGTACTTAAGAAACAATTCTGGGAATATCTGTGCTGTGTAACTCAATCATCTTCCCAAGTGCCTAGACATACAATTGTCTGTCTCTACTTAAATTGTTCAAGTGTAATCTAGAGGGTGAACCTAAAAGACACTTAAGGATGACATCATATATGAAATGCAAAATGTGTCTAGGCCATCTCCTTTGAGCATTAGCCAGAGATGGATACATACTATAATTAAGTAAATTTTTATTCTTTTTCTTTTTTCTTTTTTTGGTTTTTCGAGACAGGGTTTCTCTGTGTAGCTTTGAGCCTTTCCTAGAAATTGCTTTGTAGACCAGGCTGGCCTCGAACTCACAGAGATCCATCTGCCTCTGCCTTGAAATACTGGGATTACAGGTGTGTGCCACCACCACCTGCCATATAATATATTTTGATTATAATTTCCCATTCCCTAGTTCCTGCCAGATCTTTCCCTCCCATCCAAATCTATGTCCCTTTTTTTCTCTCATTAGAAAAGAAACAAACATCTCAAATTCTGTTTGCTTTCTTTTTTAAAGATAGTTACAATATTTTCTTTAATTTTTCCAAATACAAATAAACTAGATATTATAACTAATTCTTGCTTGATTACTGTTTTGTTATTTGTAATTTTACTATGTTAAAGTTAAACTCTTCCCTTTTTTGACCATAAAAACAGGTTATAATTTAAAAGTCCAGGGTTATTTTGAACACAAAAACATTTTCTCTGATGAAAATAGTATAAATGATAACATTTCCCAATAAGCCCTTTTAAGAAAAATGATAGCTGAATTATATACATAAATATTGACTAGATTCTGGGATACAGAAGAAACCTATCTTCATCTGTTCAGAGAGCTATGTTTTACTTAAGTTGTGTAAGTGAGATTCCTATTCATCTTCCTATTTACTGTTTGATTTATGGCAGACATTTTTCTATGGACTAATCCATAATCTAAAAAGATTTTAGCCTCCCCTCCTGAAAGTATGGCCACCATTTTCTTTTATCAGCTTCATACATTACAAATTCTTAACTTAATACTGAAATGTCTCATTAAAGCTTGCCTAGTGATAGAGTAAAACCAAAACTTGTAAGCCATAGTCACCCTAGGGTCCCCCCTGCTAGGTAGTCTTCCTGGATCTGTTGATTGCAGTCTGATTGTCCTTTGCTTTATTTCTAGTATCATCAGCCATGGGTTCCCCTGTCCTCCCCTGTCCCACTCCCACCCCCACCTCCCCCCCATTCCTTCTCCGCCATTCCCAATCTCCTCCAGGGAGAAGACTCCTCTGGGGATTCATTTAAACCTGGTGGATTCAGTACAGGCAGGTCCAGTCCCCTCCTTCCAGGCTGAGCAAAGTGTCCCTGTGTAAGCCCAAGGTTCCAAACAGCCAGCTCATGCACTAAGGATAGGTCCCAGTCCCACAGCCTGGATGCCTCCCAAACACTTCAAGCTATTCAATTGTCTCACTTATCCAGAGGGCCTGATCCAGCTGGAGGCTCCACAGCCTTTGGTTCATAATTCAAGTGCTTCCATTCCTTTGGCTATTTGTCCCTGTGCTTTTTGCAATCTTGGTCTCAATAATTCATGCTCTTACAGTCCCTATTCTTTCTTGACAATTGGATACCTGGAGCTCCACTTGGGGCCTGGCTGAGGATCTCTGCATCCCCTTCCATCAGTTATTGGATGAGAGTTCCAGCATGACTGTTAGGGTGTTTGGCCATCTGATCACCAGACTAGATCAGATCAGGCTTTCTCTAGACCATTGCCAGCAGTCTACAGAGGATATATCATTGTGGATTTCAAGGGACCACTCCAGCACTCTATTCCTGTTCTCATGTGCTCTTCATTTATCATGGTCTGTTATTCCTCATTCTCCCTTTCTGTTCTTGATCCAGCTGGGATCTCCTGATCCCCTAAGCTTTCTTTCCCTCAAATCTTGCCCTTCATTATTCCCACTGTTGTCCAGGTTGTTCATGTAGATCTCATCCATTTCTCTGTCATTGGGTGATCCCTGTGTCTTTCCTAGGGTCCCTTTTTCTAGGTAGCCTCCCTAGAGTTGTGTAGCAGTCTAGTCATCTTTGTTTTACATCCAGTATCCTCCTATGAGTGAGTACATACCATGTTTGTCCTTCTGAGTCTGGGTTACCTCACTCAGGATGATTCTTTCAAGATCTATCCATTTGCCTGCAAACCCCATGATGTCATTGTTTTTCTCTGCTAAGTAGTACTCCATTGTGTATATGTACCATATTTTTTTTATCCATTCTTCAGTTGAAGGGCATCTACGTTGTTTCCAGGTTCTGGCTATTACAAACAATGATGATATGAACATAGTTGAGCAAATGCCCTTGTGGTAAGATTGGGCATTCCTTGGGTATATGCTCAAGAGTGCTAGAGCTGGGTCTTTGGGGAGATTGATTCTCAATTTTCTGCTGGGTGTTTTTTTTTTTTTTTTTTTGAACTGAGGATTGAACCCAGGGCCTTTTGCTTGCTCGGCAAGTGCTCTACCACTGAGCTAAATCCCTGGCCCCTGATTCCCAATTTTCTAAGGAAGCGCAATATTGATTTCCAAAGTGGCTGTACAAGCTTGCATTCCCACCAGCAGTGGAGGAGAGTTCCCCTTGCTCCACATCCTCTCCAACATAAGCTGTCTTCTGTGTTTTTGATCTTAGTCATTCTGACAGGTGTAAGGTGGTATCTCAGAGTCGTTTTAATTGGCATTTCCTGGATAATTAGGAATGTTGAGCAATTCCTTAAATGTCTTTCAGCCATTTGAACTTCCTCTATGGAGAATTCTCTGTTTAGTTCAATAGCCCATTTCTTAATTGAACTGTTGGGCATTTTGATGTCTAATTTCTTGAGTTCTTTATATATTCTGGATATCAGCCCTCTGTCAGATGTAGGGTTGGTGAAGACCTTTTCCCATTCTGTAGGCTGTCGCTTTGTCTTGTTGACTGTGTCCTTTGCTCTACAAAAGCTTCTCAGTTTCAAAAGGTCCCATTGATTGATTATTTCTCTCAGTGTCTGTGCTAATGGTGTTATATTTAGGAAATGATCTCCGGTGCCAATGCCTTCAAGAGCACTTCCTACTTTCTCTGTCAGGTTCAGAGTAACTGGATTTATGTTTAGGTCTCTGATCCACTTGGACTTAAGTTTTGTGCATGGTGAAATATAGAGCTCTATTTGCAGCCTTCTACACATTGACAACCAGTTATGCCAGCACCATTTGTTGAAGATGCTTTCTTTTTTCCATTGTATATTTTTGGCTTCTTTGTCAAAAATTATATGTTCATAGTTGTGTGGATTAATTTCAGGGTCTTCAATTCGATTCCATTGGTCCACATGTCAGTTTTTATGCCAGTACCAAGCTGTTTTTATTACTGTAGCTCTATAGTAGAGCTAGAGGTCGGGGATCATGATGCCTCCAGAGGTTGTTTTATTGTACAGGATTCTTTTGGCTATCCTGGGTTTTTTGTTTTTCCATATGAAGTTAAGTATTATTCTTTCCAGATCTGTGAAGAATTGTGTTGGTAATTTGATGGTGATTGCATAGAATCTGTAGATTGCTTTTGGTAAGATCGCCATTTTTACTCTGTTAATCCTGCCTATCCATGAGCATGGGCGAAATTTCCATTATCTGACATCTTCTTCAAATTCTTTTTTCAGGAACTTAAAGTTCTTGTCATATAGGTCCTTCACATGCTTAGTTAGAGTAACCCCAAGGTATTTTATATCATTTGTGGCTATTGTAAATGGTGATGTACCTCTGATTTCCTTCTCAGCCTGTTTGTCTATTGTATATAGGAGGGCTACTAATTTTTTTTGAGTTCATCTTGTATCCTGCAATGTTGCTGAAGGTTTTCATTAGCTGTATCAGTTCCTTGGTTGAATTTTTGGGGTCACTCATGTATACTATCATGTCATCTGCAATAGGGAAATCTTGACTTCTTCCTTTCCAATTTGTATCCCCTTAATCTCCTTATATTGTCTTATAGCTCTGGCTAGAACTTCAAGTACTATATTGAGTAAGTATGGGAAGAGGGGACAGCCTTGCCTTGTTCTTGATTTTAGTGTTATTGCTTTGTGTTTCTCTCCATTTAATTTGATGTTGGCTGTTGGCTTGCTTTAGATTGCCTTTATGATGTTTAGGTATGTTCCCTGTATTCCTGATCGCTCCAAGACCTTTATCATGATGGGGTGTTGGATTTTGTCAAATGCCTTTTCTGTATCTAGTGAGATGACCATGTGGTTTTTTTCTTTGAGTTTGTTTCTATGGTGTATTACATTTACGGACTTTCATATGTTGAACCACCCTTGCATCCCTGGGATGAAGCCTACTTGATCATGGTGGATAATTGTTTTGATGTGTTCTTGGAGTCTGTTTGCCAGTATTTTTTTGAGTATTTTTGCATCAATGTTAATGAGGGAGATTGGTGTGTAGTTGTCTTTCTTTGTTGTGTCTTTGTTTGGTTTAGGAATCAGGGTAATTGTAGCCTCATAGAAGGAGTTTGGTAGTATTCCTTCTGCTTCTATTGTGTGGAATAATTTAAAGAGTATTGGTTTTAAGTCTTCTTTGACGATCTGGTAGAATTCTGCAGTGAAACTATCTGGTCCAGGGCTTTTTTTGGTTGGGAGACCTTTAATGACTGATTCTATTTCCTTAGGGGTTATTGGACTATTTAAATGGTTTATCTGGTCTTGATTTAACTTAAGTACCTATACATTTCCTTTAGATTTTCCAGTTTTGTGGAGTAGTAGTTTTTGAAGTATGACCTGATGATTCTCTGGATTTCCTCATTTTCTGTTGTTATGTCCCCCTTTTCATTTCTGATTTTGTTAATTTGGATGCTCTCTCTCTGTCTTTTGGTTAGTTTGGATAAGGGCTTATCTATCTTGTTGATCTTCTCAAAGAACCAACTCTGTGTTTCATTAATCCTTTGTATTGTTCTCCTTACTTCTATTTTATTGATTTCAGCTCTCAATTTGATAATTTCCTGGCATCTGTTCCTCCTGGGAGACTTTGCTTCTTCCTGTTTAAGGGCTTTCAGGTGTGCTGTCAAGTCACTAGCGTGAGATTTTTCCAGCTTCTTTATGTGGGCATTTAGTGCTATGATTTTCCCTCTTAGCACTGCTTTCATAGTGTCCCATAAGGTTGGGTACGTGGTGTATTCATGTTCATTGATCTCTAGGAAGTCTTTATTTTCTTTCTTTATTTCTTCCTTAACCCATTGCTGATTCAGTTGAGCATTATTTAGTTAGCATGAGATTGTAGGATTTCTGTAGTTTTTTTTCTGTTGTTGAAATCTAACTTTGAATCATGGTGGTCTGATAGAACACAGGAGGTTATTTCAATTGTTTTGTATCTGTTGAGATTTGCTTTGTGGCCAAGTATGTGGTCAATTTTAGAGAAGGTTACATGGGGTGCTGAGAAGAAGGTATATTCTTTTTTGTTCAGGTGGAATGTTCTGCAGATATCGATTAAGTCCTTTTGAGCCATAACATCAGTAAAGTCCATTATGTCTCTATTAAGTTTCAATGTGGCCGATCTGTCCAGAGGTGAAAGTGGGGTGTTGAAGTCTCCCACTATTAATGTGTGGGGGTTTATATGTGGTAAGCTTTAGTAATGTTTCTTTTACATATGTTGGTGCCCTTGTGTTTGGGGCATAAATGTTCAGAATTGAGACTTCATCATGGTGGATCTTTCCTGCAATGAGTATGTAATGTCCTTCATCATCTCTTTTGATTAATTTTAGTTTGATGTCTATCTGTTCTTCTGGATATTAGGATGGCTACACCAGCTTGCTTCTTAAGACCATTTGATTGGAAAGTCTTTTTCCCAGTATTTTATTCTTAGGAGGTGTCTGTCTTTGAATTTGAGGTGTGTTTCTTGTATGTAGCAGAAAGTTGGGTCCTGTTTTCACATCCATTCTGTTAGTCTGTGTCTTTTTATAGGTGAATTAAGTCCATTAATATTAAGGAATATTAATGATAAGTGATTGTTTGTTCCTGTTATTATTTTTATTTTTTGGTGGTAGTGTGTGTGTGCTTCTCTTCTTTGGGATTTCCTGCTGTGGTGTTATCTGTTGCCCGTGTTTTCGTGGGTGTATCTGCCTTCCTTAGGTTGGAATTTTCCTTCTAGTGCTTTCTGTAGGGCTGAGTATATGGATAATTATTGTTTAAATCTGGTTTTTTCTTGGAAGATCTTGTTCACTCCATCTATGATGATTGAAAGTTTTGCTGGGTATATTACTCTAGGCTGGCATCCATGGTCTCTTAATGTCTGTATTATATCTGTCCAGGGCCTTCTGGCTTTCAAAGCCTCCATTGAGAAATCGGGTGTTATTCTGATGGGTTTGCCTTTATAAGTCACTTGGCCTTTTTCCTTTGCTGCCCTTAATATTCTTTCTTTATTCTGTACATGTAGTTGTTTAATTATTATGTGGCGAGGGGACTTTTTGGGGGTGTCTAGTCTGTTTGGTGTTCTATAGGCTTCTTGTATCTTCATAGGCATTTCCTTCTTTAAGTTGGGAAAGTTTTCTTCTATGATCTTATTAAATATATTTTCTGTGCCTTTGAGTTGTATTCTTTTCCTTCCTCTATCTCTATTATTCGTAGGTTTGGTCTTTTCGTGGTGTTCCAAATTTCTTGGACATTTTGCGTCTTGACTTTGTTGGTTTCAGTGTTTTCTTTGACTGATGAATCTATTTCTTCTACTGTATCTTCAACACCAGAGATCCTCTCTTCCATCTCTTGCATTCTGTTGGTTATACTTGCATCTGAAGTTCCTGTTTGTTTACTCAGATTTTCTATTTCCAGCATTCCTTCTGCTGGTGTTTTCTTCATTTTTTCTATTTCCCTCTTCAGGTCTTGGACTGTCTCCCTTGCTTTTTCATGATTTTCGTTCCAGGTCTTATTGTTGTGTTCTGCTTTAATTGTCCTTTCCTCTAGTTTTTCATAGCGTCTTTCCATTTTTTGTTTTTCTGTTTCTCCACTTTATTTTTGATTTCTTCTATATAAGGATCTAGCCTCTTCATGATGTTACTTAAGATTGTTTTATTCTTCTTCCATTCTGTGATGTTCTTGTCTAGCTGTTGGAGAAAGGCTAGGTTCTGGTGATGCTGTATTGCTCTTTATTTTGTTGTATGTACTTCTGCCTTGATGTCTGCCCATCTCCTTGTAGGTTTGTTCTTGTTCTTATCAGTGTACTTGGTACAGACAGAGCTGACAGATTTAGAGAGCCTCTCTCTGGTCCAGATGGAAGCTCTGGGCCTGATGGGAGCTCTGGTCCAGATGAGAGTGCTGGCCAAATAGGCGCTGGGGGCCTGGACTCTGAGTCTCAGGAAGTCCCTGGTCCTTATCTTGTCCAGTTGGGAGCTCCTCTTGTCCAGATGGGAGTTCTGGGACAGGATGGAAGCTCTGGTCCAGACGGGAGTTCCGGAGCAGGATGGAAGCTGGGGGCTGGTCTCTGAGTCTGAGGAAGTGGCTGGGGTCTCAGGCAGATGGGTATGGGGGCAGGGTGTGGAGATCTGCCTGCAGCTTGGAAAAGGGGAGCCTTCCCACAGGGCCTGACGAATTGCTGGAAACTGGGGCCAAGTTGGGCAGGTCCTCCCGGGATGGCTGGTATCCAGGGGTGGGACCCAGAAGTGGTTCCTGAATTCTTTATATACTTTGGAGATCAGTTCTCTGTCAGATGAGGAGTTGGTGAAAATCTTTTCCCATTCTGTAGGATGTTGTTTTGCCTTATTGACTGTGTCCTTTGCTCTACAATCGCTTCTTAGTTTCAGTCCCATTTATTAATTTTTGTTCTCAATGTCTGTGCTACTGGTGTTATATTTAGCAAGTGGTCTCCTGTGCCAATATGTTCAAGACTACTTCCTACTTTCTCTTCTGTCAAGTCCAGTGTATGGATGTATTTATGTTAAGGTCTTTGATCCACTTTGACTTCAGTTTTTTGCATGGCAACATCTATTTGCAATCTTCTGCATGTTGACATCTAGTTGTGGCAGCACTATTTGTTGAAGATGCTTTCTTTTTTCTATGGTACAGTTTCGGCTTCTTTGTCAAAAATCAGATGTTCACAGGTGTGCGACTTAATGTCAGGTTCTTCATTTTGATTCCTTTGGCCCACATGTCAGTTTTTATGCCAGTGCCAAGCTGTTTTTATTATGGTAGCTCTATAGTAGATCCTGAGGTCAGGGATCATGATACTTCCAGAGGTTGCTTTATTGTACAGGATTATTTTTTGCTATCCTGGGTTTTTTGTTTTTCCATATGAAATTGAGTATTGTTCTTTCCAGGTGTGTGAAGAATTGTGTAGGGATTTTGATGGGAATTGCATTGACTATGTAGATGCTTTTGTTAAAATTGCCATTTTTACTTTTAATTCGACCTATCCATGGGCGTGGGAGATCTTTCCATTTTATGTTATCTTCTTCGATTTCTTTCTTCGGGAACTTAAAGTTCTTATGATAAATAAACAGAAAGGGTTGACATAAACCCCCAGAAATAGACCGCACAATGCTCTATTAACTTTGAATTTTCTCAATGCTAATGAGAAAGGAACAACAACTGCAGAGAGACATTGGATAATAGAAAAAAAACTACAGAAATAAATCAGCCTATATACTTCAAGGATGTGCTGGCCTCAGAATGGAAACCAGGATATGTGTGATGTTGGAGATGAGGTTTTGCTTTTGTTTCTGCAGGAGAAGATAAGCTGTGGGTACCATAAAAATTGATAAAGGTTCGATTTGAACAAGAAAGACCTCTTAGAGGAGGTGATAGTTCATCAACCAACATGACCATCCAATTTAAACTAACTGATATCATTAATACATGCCTTTTCATTTAATCAGATATAACTTGCCAAATTGGAACCTCCCCAAAATTAGTCTTGGGGAAAGGTTTTTGTTTTTGTCTTTCAGGAGAATAAAGGCTAAGGAATCTGAAGAACACTGGACAAATGAGACAACTGAAGAAAAAAGACAAATCATCTGTCCCAGGAAAAAGAATAAAATGGCCTATTGGTCTTTGTGTTCGGGTCTCTTATCAGTTTTCTGCAGGAAATCACGGCCAGGCCTAACATCAACTGAAATCTCCAGGAAGAAGATGGGGCCCCACAACGACAATTCCACGTGGAAAATAATATCACTAAGCAGACAAACATCATCTACAGATCAGCTTTGGACTACAAAGTGCTTAGAGCAATTCTGAAATGGCTAGCTGAGATGATCCAGTTTCAAAGACTACTTGAATAAGGACTTGAGATAAACCCTGAACTTTGGCATTGTGGATAACAAAGAATATAGTTACCTATTCTAGAATTTGACAGTTAACCCAAAATTTTTCTTTTCAGAATAAAGATACCTTCGCCCATACCCAGCAGGAAGCAGTTTTAAGAATATGATGACCACATTCCCAAAGGGGTGGTGTGGGGCGGGTGGTCTTTTGGTCTTTTTATGGGTTTTGTGTCTGGGATAGTTTTCATTGTTTAGGAGGGTTGGTTACAAGTTGTTAAGGGTTAGGAAAAGGGCTAAGCAAAGGAGATTAGATTTAAGGTGCATGTTTAAAAAAAGAAAAAAGAAAAAGACAATTGCTAGTTTTAAATACTTTACATTGGACGGGATTGTTTTATATTGTATACAAATTATATATAGATAGAGAGATTAAGATTGAGATTGTTAGAATATGCCACACACATATTTCTAATCTTGTTCGAGATATTGTATTTATACCATTCATTTAACAATGTAATGCAATTTGCTAATCCTTGAATGTTATTATTACCAACTATTAGGATATATAGAAATGAAAGTTAGTAGTTAGACATTACAATCGAACTTGTAGTCATATTAGGTGTGTTTTCAAGATCGAAAAGATATATTTTAGATAGACAGGTCATCTTCAAACCCTTCAGAGATCTACAGAATATGGCATTTAAAATGTTTTAATAACTTAGGAATTTTTCTTTTTTGTTATGCCTATGAGACATGTTGGCTCCTGGCAGTACCAATCTACTTCAGAGAAAACATGGGCATTGAAGAAACTGCATATGGAGCTAACTTTCATTGTGGCAATTGTTAGCCACTAGACAACAAAGTATCCTCAAATCAACTGCTAACAAACCGGACAGACAGGACATGAAACAAAAGACTACCAATTCTTGCCAAAACAAGTGTGGTTGTGGCTTTTAACAAAAGACATCTTCTGAAGCCAGGACAATATGGCACCATCCCTGAAGTGAGTGGCCTTTGCAATCTGGAAAAGGTACCGTGCCCTTTTCTTTGAAATGTGTAAATATGGAAATATTATGCATGTTTATTATTACTTTTCTATAACAATAACAATGTATAAAGGAAGGTCCAAACACATGTATAGTGATATTTGTATTGAAATGTGATTTTTTTTTTGTATGTTAATAAAGTTGCCTTGGGGTCAGAGCAAGTCAGAGCAAAAGCTGGGCGGTGGTGGTGCATACCTTTAATCCCAGCACTTGGGAGGCAGAGCTAGGCAGGATCTCTGTGTGTTCAAGGACACAGCCAGCAAGGCAACACATGCCTTTAATCTCAATACCAACCATAGAAGACCTGGAGGTCTGTACAGACAGGCAGTGATGAGGAGGTCATGTGGCTGGGTTTATAACCAATGAGAAAGCAGAACAGAAAGTCTATAAAAAGAAGAGACACACAGAAGTAGCTGTCTTGCAGAGAGGAAAGACAGCAGAAGCAGTGAGGGGTAAGGCTCTCAGCTATTGCTCTGACCTCTTTTTTTTTTAACTCTGCAACTGGCCTCTGTGTTTCTTATTTAACAAGACAGTTACATCTACATAAAAGGGCTACTGATTTTTTTTGTGTGTGTTAATCTTGTATCCTGCCACCTTACTGTAGGAGTTTATTTTATCAGCTGTAGGTGTTTCCAGATAGAAATTTGGGGATCACTTAATGTGTTTTACAAATAGTGGAATTTTGCCTTCGTTTCTGATTTGTGTTTTTGGTTTTTCAAGACAGGGTTTCTCTGTGTAGTTTTGGAGCCTGTCCTGGATCTCACTTTGTAAACCATGCTGGACTCGAACTCACAGTGATCTGCCTGTCTCTGCCTCCCTAGTGCTGGTATTAAAGGCATGTGCCACCACTTCTGGCATTACTTTCTGGTTTGTATCCCCTTAATCTCCTTTTGTTGTCTTACTGCTCTAGCTAGAACTTCAATTATTATGTTGAATAAGTACTGGGAGAATGGACATTCTTGTGTTGTTCCTGATTTTAGTGGAATCACTTTGAGTTTTCTCCATTTCACTTTATGTTGGCTGTTGGCTTGCTGTAAATTACCTTTATTATGTTTAGGTGTGTTCCTTGTACTCCTGATCTCTCTTAAGACCTTTATCACAAAGAGTTATTGGATTTTGTCAAAGGCTTTTTCAGCATCTAATGAGATGATCATGTGTTTTTTTTCTTCCAGTTTAAATGGTGTATTACATTGACCGATTTTCATATGTTGAAACATCCTTTCATACCTGGGATGAAACCTACTTGGTCATGATGGATAATTTTTTGATGTATTCTTGGGTTTGGTCTGCCAATATTTTGTTGTGTATTTTTGCATCAGTGTTCATGAGGGACATTGGTCTGTAATTCTCTTTCTTTTTTGCATCTTTGTTTGGTTTGGATATCAGGGTAACTGTAGCTTCATAAAAAGAGTTTGGTAGTGTTCCTTCTGTTTCTACTGTGTGGAACAATTTGAACAGTATTGATATTAGTTCTTCTTTGAAAGTCTGGTAGAATTAGGTACTAAAACCTGGGCTTATTTTGGTTGGGCGACTTGATGACTGTTACTATTTCTTTAGGGGTTTTTGGTGTATTTAAATGGTTTCTCTGGTGTGGTGGTATTGTGTTCCCCATAATATTGTGCACCCTAATAAATTTATCTGGGGTCACAGAACAGACAGTCACTAGAACAAAGCCAAAAATGGTGGCTAGAAAATGGGTCAGAGCAAGCCTCAGCAGAAGTTGGGCATGCCTTTCTTTAATCCCAGCACTTGGGAGGCAGAGCTAGGCAGATCGCTGTGTGTTCAAGGATACAGCCAGCATGGAGACACATGCCTTTAATCCCAGATGAAAGAAATGGCTGAGAAACACTAAGAAATGCTCAACACCCTTAGCCACCAGGAAGATGCAAATCAATGGTTTATTTCTTATATCTCCAGCTGTGGGGGCTAGAGTTACAGAGCACGTTGTCATAATCAGATTTTCACAAGGATACCCAGGATCTGTACTCAGGCCATGATGCTTGTAAAGCAGGCAACTGGCCAACTTAACCAAGCCCCTAGCCACGGAATGAGATTTTGTATTCTTTGATAGTTTCATACATTTAATATCATTTTCCATTTAGTTTTTTGTTTTGGTTTGGTTTTTTGAGACAGGGTTTCTCTGTGTAGTTTTGATGCCTGTCCTGGGTCTCATTCTGTAAACCAGATTGGCCTTGAACTCATAGAGATCTGCCTGTCTCTGCCTCCCAAGTGCAGGGATTAAAGGCATGCATCACCACTACCTGGCTCTATTTAATTTTTATATTTAAAAATAACTTTTTGTTTGTGTGCACACATATCATAGTACCCATGTGAAAGTAAAAATGAACAAAAAACAACAACAACAAAAACAAACATTTGGGAGCTGACTCTCCTTCTACCTCCTGATAGTGAGTCCCAGGTGTCAAACTCAAGTTACTGGACTTGGTGAGAAGAGCCTTTACTGGATAAGCCATTTCATCTACCTTTTCTATTTTAAGTGAGGTCATGTATTGATTTTAACCTGTGTTCCAAGGTAATATGTGCCTTTGTATAAACTAATAAAACAGCACCCTTTCTGGTCAAATGGAATTGTGTTTTCCTAATCTCCTCTTCCTCTCACATTCTGAGACTGGTGACACTCATCTTTTTTGTTTGTTTGTGTGTTTGTTTTTCACAGGGTTTCTCTGTAACTTTATGGCCTGTCCTGGATTAGCTTTGTAGACCAGGCTGTCCCTGAACTCAGAGATCCACCTGCCTCTGCCTCCCGAGTGCTGGGATTACTGGCGGACGACACTACCGCCTGGCATTCATCTTGAATCCTAACAGTTTGGAGGCAGAACAGACTGATCCCTGTGAGTTTGAGGCCAGCCTACTGTACATGGTATGTACATGTGTGGGAGTGAATAAAAACTACCTTGGTTGGAAGGCACACCTTTAAACTGAGCCACACATTGTGTTGGAATACTACATAAGACAAGGGAAGAAAGAAGGGGACTCTTTGCCTGCTTGTCCCCACCTCCATTATCTCATTCATTTCTTCTTCAATATCCCAGTGGACCAGCTGAGACACCCAGCCTCGTGGGACTGATCAGCTTGTAGATTCTTGGACTTTCCTTCAGAACTAGCCACTGTTGGACTGCAGCCTGTAAGTCATTCCAATATATATTTTGAAACAGAGCCTCATTTAGGCAAACTTACCTAAAAGCCACTAGGTAGCCCAGGGTGGCCTTGATGTTTGATCTTCCTGCCTCAGCATGGCACATCATCTCTCTCTGGTAGCTTGGAAAAGTTGTAGATGACCAAGATTCATTCACTGACACAATTAATTCCAAATTTTATTAACAGTTGCCTTCAGGTTTACAAGTGACACAGAAGAGTGTTTTACTTGTTTCTGATTTTAGAAAGAATACTAAGGCCAGGCAGTGGTGGCTCATACCTTAATCCCAGCACTTGGGAGGCAGAGCCAGGCGGATCTCTGTGAGTTTGAGGCCAGCCTGGTTTATAGATTCATTTCCAGGTCAGACTCCAAACCTACACAGAGAAAACTTGTCTTGAAACACATACATACAAACAAAATAAATAAATAAATAAAATAAAATAAAGAAAAACAACCAAACAAACAAAAAAAATAAAAAAAATTATAAAGTGATCTTGGGTCAAGTCAAAATTATGAGTAGTCTGAGTTCAAGTGGACAAGCTGGGTTTGCTGATAGGAGGCTGTACAGGCAATTATTCAGAAAGATGAATATGGAAGTGCAAAGTGTAGGCCTGTCTGGGATTAAGAGTGAGTTCAAAAGCCAGCCTGAGGAGTTTACATGAAAGCTTGTGACCCAATGGAAGAAAAGTACAATAAGCTGTTATGTCTGCATGGTGCAGTTGGCCCAACATGTGGAAATAGAAGTCACTGTCTCAGAAAAGGGTAAGGGATGAGATGGGGGATAGAGCAAATGAATGCATACAGATAAATACATATGCAGAGGGGGGATTTGGGTAATTGATCAGCAAGAGAAGTTTTGATGAGCATGCTAAAGTATTAAAGGGCAGAGACAGCTCTGCTACTATGTGGAGGACAGGGGTAAGGGGGAGACAAGCTGTATGTTTCATTTGGTAGCTTTCATTTACCTGAAATTGCGAGTTATGTAGCAGAACCTGGGTACAATAGCAAAAATAAAACAGATTTATTTATGTTTGGTTTCTCTGTGGAACAGTCCAAGACATCCTGTAAATCACTGTCTAAACCACACTGGCCTTGAACTCACAAAGGTCTTCCTGACTTTGCTTCCTGAGTGCTGGGAGTAAAGGTGTGCACCATCACTGCCAGACAATAGAACTAACTTCTTAAATTAACACATTGCTCTTCTAGTACCTTGAGTAATCTATTGAACATACAGGGACCTCTTCTCCAAGGCAAGAGCTATGGTGATAACTTGTTCACACCCAAATAAAATTGCCTGAAGATCAGAGGACAGAGCCAGTCCCTAGATTAAACACAGAAGCCAGGCAGTGGTGGCTCACACCCTTAATCCTAGCACTGGGTGGCAGAGGTCTGTCTGGATCTCTGTGAGTTCAAGGATACCATAGACTCTATGACACTAACCCAGTCTGAAAAAGAAATGGAGCCAGGCAGTGATGGCTCACACCACTAATCTCAGTATTTGGGAGCCACACACCTTTAATTCCAGCAATTTTGAAAAATTTGAGGCAGGAAGTGATATGTCTGGGTGGAGAAAGGCATAAAAGGAGGGAGGAGACAGGAACTCAGTCCTTTGAGCTGAGGACTCAGAGACATTCAGTCTGAGGATTCCTGGAGACAGACTCTTCCCAAATCTGCTGAGGAGTTGGTGAGGTAAGAAGTGGTTGTGGTTGGTTTCTTTGATCTTTCAGCATTTACCCTGATATCTGGCTCTGGGTTTTTAATTAAGACACAGATTTTATAAGATTATTTTTTTCATTTCTTAAGATTCCATATTTTATATATTTATATTTTACTTTTAGTAAGATTAGGATTCAGGCTACAGTAAACCCCTGTCCTCTGAAGCCCACAAATGGAAGGATGCTCCTTGGCTGCACTGGGTGCTCTTGGACTGCCATGACAGCTCCCCCTACTTCAAGCATCCTGCAATATTAAGGGACCTGGTCCTAGGAAATCCCTCTCAGGCTAAATCTCTTTATGGAACCTAGAAAAATCTATCTTATTTACAACACAGGCTTAAACCCCCAGGGCTACAAAGAAAGAAAAGAAAATGGAGTGACTGCACAGCTGCCTGACACCCAAAACAATCTTGCAAAATAGCTTGGTTTGTTGACAGCTCTTCTCTTTAACTTACACATGAGCTCATGTGCCCAGGCTGGCAAAATACTTGTTAAGTTGCTAAAGATGATCCTGAACACCTGATCTGCATGCCTTCACTAAAAATATCCAGACTTCTCTGGGACTCACTGTGAAGTTTAGGTTGTTTGTAACTCATTGTAAAACTCCTGAGTCAGCTTTACAAATTATGGTCCTAATGGTCATGAAGATGCTACAAATCCTGGCTTTTATTTTGTTGTCTTTTGCAAATTGTAACATGGAAAACGGACTGACTTTGCTAATCAGAAAGGGATCTCTAGTGAAGCAGAGGGACTTTGGAGAAATATAACTGACTTCAAGCGTACCTTGTGATCTTTCAGCAGAGGGAACAGTGAGAAGCCATCACTAGTGAATGATGGAAGAGCAGGTGTATAATCTTACCCTGCCTTCTGAATAGATCTGTAGTTGTAGGGGAGGTGTCAAAGCAATTTCCCTAACTGGTTCAGTTGACAGCTATAGGACATGTTCTCAGTCTGGTCTGGTTCAGTGTCCCACTGCGGACTAGCTCCCCTTGGCTCCTGGGTGAGCTAATCCCACAGCCTGGTCCTTACTACTTCTACCTCCTACATGTAGTTACCAATAATGTCTTTTTGCATTACAAAGCACCTGATCTTCTGAATTTACATCAAATCTGTTAGTGTCCCTCTGTGCTGGAACCCTTGCAGTGTTAATGTGTAGCTAAGGCTTCTGCCCTTCCACAGCACAGGTATAGCATGTCGTAAAACAATTCTCAAGGAACTTTTTCAAAAGGAAATTCCATCTTCCTAAATGGGCATGGCTGTATTCTAGTGTTGCTGGAAATTGGCTATGTAAAATTAATTGATCCAAAGCAGGCAGCTGATCCTCTTCATCTGACATTTACTAAATATATAAATTAAAGCAATATAAACAAAACACACACATATACATATATATGAACATATCCTCACATGCACCAAATATTTAACCCTTCAATGCATAATCTTTTCACTTTCTCCTTAATTTTATACTTTTGATTTTATACAAGATGCTTTGATTCAATCAAACTACACCAGGAAAATTAAACATAAAAAGAATTAAATTAATAGAGATTCAAATCATATGGAAACATGTTCTTGGGAGTTGGGGTTACATAGAGAGTTTGAGGTAAAAGGAGTCCAAAAAGGAGTATAAAGTGATCAGAGGAGCCCTCAGAGTCCTGGAGTCTGGAGTCACTCACTGCCTGGACCTGCTAGAAACAGGAGCTCTGTTACAATTTTCCAGAGCAAGCAAGTTGCTCACCTCGATCAGGAGGTCACTTGCATTCTTGGAAGGACTTATCAGCAATTCAACTACACATCAAGATTCTATATTGAAAAAGGAAAAACAAAGAAGTTGAGGGTTGTTTGATGTTTTTTGATTTGATTTTGTTTTTTGAGGTATTGTTTTGGTGTGTTTTGGTTTTAATAGAATTGTCTATTGGACTGGAATTTACATGTTAGTCTTTTCATTTTTTTGAGGGGAGGCTGAGTATCAGGTAGGAAAGGCTAGCCTTGAATTCCAGGTCCTTCTTGGTTTGTATAGCTTCCTAGGGTAATTTTGGAGTTCAAGTTAGGTTCTGTCTTGAAGTTTAATTCTCTGTAGTCCCTTAAATAATGATTCAGAGTAAGGTTTGCACTTGTTTGAACTGAAAGTTCTTCTTAATTGTAGATTACAAATTGTGCTGTGAACTACTAACAATTTTACAAACTTAGGACTCAAATCTTAGCTGATTGGGGACCTGAGACTCCAGGAATGTGGTTGTTTAGCCATAATTATTTCATATGACATTTTCTGAAAGAAAAATTGAAAATAAAGTTAAAATAAAAGGGATCCAGGTAGCAGACACCAGCCATACCTTGTGAGTAGAGTTAAGGTCCTGAGTATGGAAGATCCCAGATCCATGTTAGATATGGCTACATCGAGAGATAAAATTGAAAAGACACCTGGGAATGCTTCTCATTTTTAGAAAATTGTGTATTGGGATAAAATCACACAACCAATTTTTCTACATCAAAATATTTTATATTAAATTTTATTTGAAGTCCTTTAAACTGGATTGGCCTGAAATACACTATATTACTGAAAACAATAAAAGGTACAGCCTTTATTGTTTTCTTACAGGGTCCGTGGAATAGTCTGACAACCAGCTGAGGCTTCTAATCTGCAGGATATAGAAGGAACCTTTAGTCCATTCACTTTATTCTTTGAAGTCAATTCTATTAACACAGCTTCTTTTCTGTTCTCATACTTACCTCTTCACAGTCCCTTCTGCTCTCAGTCCTTTCTGCTGTTCTCTCATCTCTTATCTAGTTTTTTCCATCTCTTTTCTCTCCTTCCCTAGCCTGTGATGCTTTTTGCCTTTTGTGCCAGTGAACTTTATCACACAAGTGTGGTAGAGTCACATTCAGGCTATGATTTTTCATTTCCTTGACTGTGAGTGGGAGTAAATATTTCATTAATGAGTACATTTACCATTTACATCCTCACGCTGGCAAATGTGCATTGATAGGATTAGCTCATTTTAAAAGTGGATGATTTTAGCCTTTTGTAATCTGTGTCTTTTGAGTATCTTATAAATTGTGGACATAATTCATAGTTGTACAGACAGCTTGAAAAAAACTTTCCTGACATACCTTTGTAACTAAAAGTTGTCTTTCTATACTGTTTAGTGTTTGATTTTTCAGTGCAAAACAAACAAACAAACAACTAAAAAACTCCTTTTGAGGTAATTTGATAGAACCACCCCAGAACACCCTTGATGCCCTGCTATACATACTACCATCCCAGAACAATAGTTTACATTTGCATTTATCTACCAGCAGTAAGAATTAAATCCAGGCAGATTCTGTTCAAATGTATTCCCTTTCCCCTATGTTTTCTTTATTTTTCAATCATCTTCAGTAGGACTACAGAGCATTTACCTGTATTTCCTGGATTGCAATTTTATGCCAAATCCAAACCCCTCCTTCTTAGAAGAACAGTCCTCTCTTTCCCTCATTGGATTGAAATTATTTGCACATAATTCACTGAACTCCCATACAAGCAAGAAGCAACATTACCTAGGCTAGGGAAAAAGGCAGGGAATACAGTAAACTTCAGCAAGTTTTAATGCAAAAAGTTCTCTGGGCTTGAGCTGCAGCTATGGTTTTCCAGCTTTTTATAAACAGCTCACTTAATTTGTGTACAGATAGTCATTATATTTTAGAGCTCTTCAAGTTACAGAGACTGTTTCCTGCATTGCGACTACTAATGATCATGTTAAAATGTTTCAGCAATTTCAAGATGCCATTTATCAAAGAAAGTTGTCATGTTTGTGGTTCATTTTATGGCTCATTCAAATCGTCTTGCCCCTCTATCTGATGATAATGCATCAGCTGAAAAATTAACACAAATGATCACCTTGTCCCAGGTAGAATTGGCTAGTCCCATGCCATTCATTAGCAGAACAGCAGAAATTTTAGAAAACAATTTGGCCTTACCCGAACATTGTTAAACAGTTTGTTAAACAAAGTGATGTGTGTCCCAACTGTATTTGTTGTGCCCCCTTAGGGGAAAATCCTGAGGCCATCTTCCCAACCATTTATAGCAAATAGATATTACTCATGTTGTAAAATGTGACAAATTAAAATATGTGCATTTGACAGTCGATACCTATTCAGGGATTGGTTTAATCGCTATTGGGCAAATTGGGGAAGCTAACAAGCATGTGATAGCTAATTGCTTAAAATGTTTTTCATACATAGGGATTTCTAAAATTATTTTAAAAAACAGATAATGGATTGGAATATAGTAGTAAAGCATTTCAGCAATTTTGTTCGCAATAGAAATATTCAGCATGAAACAGTCATTCCTTATGACAAGGTATTGTTCATTTAGCTCAGGGCAGTCTGTAGATGCAGCTTCAAAAAATAAAAATGGGGTATTATATCCTCAGTCACAATATTATGCATTTGATCATTGCACCTATATTTTAAATATTTCGATTTTGATGCCCATGAAACAATCTGCCACAGATAGATATTGGCATGAGGGCACTCGAACACTTTTGTTCAGGTGAAATGGAAGGATCCTTGCACTGGGTATGGAAGGGTCCAGACCCTGTTTAATATGGGGCAAGACGCTTTGGTGTTT
>NW_023412263.1:150588-174782 GCF_903995425.1 Onychomys torridus
TATTTGCTAAAAGAAGTCTAGTCCAAAGAGTTCTAACAACATCTTGGCCTGTGTTCTGCAGAAATCACTATAGTCCCACCTTCCTAACATAGCCTATGTCCCCTTTCTCTTCATCAATCCCTGAAATAGACCCTCAGCCCATTGCCAACAATTTTGTATCTACTTAGCCTGAAATGAGTTCACACCATCTGTCCATCTGTGGGGAGATAAAAGCTGACAGAAGTTCCACATGAGAAAAACATAGTTCCTGCTCACAAAGATATAAGGACAGAGATGCTAAGGGAAACCTGTGCAGGAATGGCTCCTTACTGCCTTGTGGGATTCTGCTCTGTCATGTTCCCTCCCATCAGGGTTGACAGAATTCCAAGGAAAGATACATACTACACAGAGAGACTCTTTGTGAGCCCCACAGTGTGCCAACCCCTAAGAAAGCTCTCTTCACATCACTAACAACATCTCAGAAATTAATGATGAGTGGTCAGTAAAGTTGGAATCCAGGCCATTCTCAGTATTGTAATGAGCCAATAATTGTGAAAGTCACAGTGGCTGATTGATCTCAGGTGCTCACAATCTATATTGTAACAGAGTAAGTCTTGCTGTGGTAGCCAAAAGCAGCTCTCTAAACTTCCTTACCTGAACAACTGTTTCATGTGCTCACTGGAAAAGTAGAAACCTTGATGTAGAGATGCTGGAGACAGTTCAGTTTGGAAATTTGAGAAATGAATCTAGCAGAATACTTCTTCTCTTGGTCATCTGAGGTATTACATCCTTGTTGGTGTCAATGTAAATGCATGATAGATGGAGTTGTGCAAATTCTCATCTGGCCAAAGCAATGTGCAAAATGACTCAGTGCAACTGGAGTCCAGACTGTGGATAGTTCCAGTTCCTCAATGCAGTATGGCTGGAAAGTGTTCAAAACCATCTTGATAATATGCACGGGAGTTGCACAATTGTTATCTTCATACAGCACAGCTGTACTGAACCTTGTTGCTGCTGGGCCCACTTCAACAAGAATTCTTGCTGTTCATTCAGGCAATCTCTAGTTCAAAATAAGTGACCACCTTCAAAACCCATCTCAGGGCATATCTAGGAAGGCCATTCTCTGTTTGCTCTTTACTCAATGTACCTTTTGAGCAGTCTACGCCTTCCGTTCCAGGACATACATCCCAGAAGACATTTGTCACATTCCTCAGGTCCAGCACTTGAAGCTTTGACCTTCTATGGGGGAAAAAAGGTGAAGTGTCACAATGAAAGAAGAGAACCAACATAGAGTCAGCTTTCAGTTCACTTCTTTAATGTTAGCAACAACACCTGTCAGGCAAGGGCTCTTTGCATGAGCCTACATCTGGGTACTTTTCATGCTTCCCTCCACCTAGTGTCTATTGACCTATTTTCTTATTACATGGTGGTAGGACAGGGAAGACTAATCCTACTATGGCTACATCTACACTGAGGTTGCCCTGAATTTCTGAAAGTTTGATTATATATTATTCAAATTATAAATAGAGGCTTCTACAGACTTCAAAGCTGAGACCATCAGATGCCTCCAATTCATCACTGACTCCCCAAGTTCCTTACCAGTAACCCAGTGACTCCCATTCCATTCACATCCTGAGAATTGGAGGAGACATGCTCCTGATTTTGAGGTTTGGATATAAATAAATGGGAAAGCCACTGGGGTAAAAAATTGAAGCATTGTAGGAGAGCAGGAAAAAGCAGACGAGGGAAGTCCTGTTCAGGAAAAATGTTGGCTACAACAATTTAATTAATGAGTTTCTGTCCATCCAGAACTACAGACAATCATGCCTCAGAAAACCAATGGCTGTTAAATGGAAGGAAATAAATGGTATCAAAGATGTCTCTGTGGCTCACACCAGTAGTCTCACCCATTAGGAGAATGGTCTCCAGAGTTACTAGAGGCTCAGTCTGTGCTCATAACAAAACAAACCTCATAAAAAGAGTGAGAAAACATTGTATGTGCAAGCCTCTATTCCAGGACCCCAATGTCAGAGGCAGGTTGACAAACAAGAATTCAGCCAGGAGGGACCACATACTGCCTTACAGGCCAGGTCCAGAAAACCAAATTACAAGTATAAATGAACTACGTAGCTCATTAATTACTCAAAACAATTTGCAGACAAAGATCCATGGTTTCTGCATTTAAGAGGGTATATGTGTACAGAACCACAGACCCCTCAAAAACACACACATTAAGACAAGTCTCAGATGGAGTATTGATTTTTAACATGCTTGAGGCCTTGGCTCAAGTTCACTACTCAACAAACAGGAAGAAGGAATGCTCACCTGCCATCCAACAATCCTGAAAGAAAGACAGGAACAGAGGCTCCAAGGTCATCTAACTTCAGATTCCTTGCTAGGTTATATGAAGCTTGCAAAATTCCAGAAAAATATAAAACAACAAAACATTAAAAATGCTTCTTTATAAAAAATGGAAGACAAATAATATGACAGGGAATGAAACTCTAGAAAGTTTTACAAACTGTGGGGATTTTTTTAATTCACAATTTTGTTCTCAAGCTGCAGTTTGAATTGCAAGGAAAATGGGTTGATGAAAAGGAGAAGCGATCTCCAGCAATGAGAATATTTCTGGATATCATTTTGTATATGTAATTCTTCCTAAATCATCCATTTGGGCCTGTTACTCTATCTCTGTGGGTTTTCTCCTGGGTACTTAGCCAGTCCACACAGTGACACCCACAGATCTCAGACCAAATAGCTATCAATGTGTGAACGGACCTCAAAAGTCCAGCAATCTTTGGTGGTTGACCCCAATCATATTGACAGATTGAATTTGGGAGAACTATCTTCTGCCTTTCTATCAATCTCACCAACCTCCTTCAGCATCATTTGCAAGAATTAATCTCTTCATTTCTACACAGGTTACTAACGACACTCTTGGAGACCATGTAGATCACTTTAAGATCTCAGTCAGACTTTGATTACCTGCTCGATTGACTGAATATTTGTGAGCTAGATAATCTGAATCTGAACGTTTTTAAAGGTGATACATAACCTCAGTCTCTTGGATTTCTCTCTACTTGAGAAAGTGAAAAGAACCCTAAAAAGAGTAAAACAGGAGTGGTGTTGGATGGGAATTACCAATTCACTGACGTCTTACCAGCCCTGAACCAATGGTGTGACGACATTCTGTTAAAATTCTAGCATAATGACCCTATCTATACCTGTTTTGAAGCAACTTCTTCCCCACCCAGCCAAGCTGAGTCAGCCTACCAGGAAGGTGTACCTTGCCTCTCTAGAGTGCAATAATGACATGGCAAAAGCACTCATTGACATGGTTAACCAATTTTGTCCTGAGTTAATGGATATGCTTATAGAACAAAAAGTCACCTCTAGAAATTATCAATCTCCAGTTTCCTTACTAGGACAATTGTAGCTTAAGACTGTTTCACATAGAGGTTCCTTATGATTAGAAGGTAAGGATTTAGTCTTAATTATATATAAAGAATGTGCTGAGTATTTAGGGTGCTGCCTTGTCTCCTTCAGAGCAAACAACCCACCTTTTCTCAGCATTTTTATACCTGTATTCATGGTTTCTTCATTTACCAACACAGCAGTGAGGTTAATTTCAAAGCTACACAGGTTGTGGCATTCCTAGGGACTGGTCTGTCATCCATGGAACCCAGAGCATATAGCTTTACACAATGTACAATATCATGTAAAGGAAGTGGTGTGCAGTTTGTTCAGATTGCAGGGACTGAGGTTGACATGAAGAATGGCTTGAGGACACAGATATCTTTTGCAGTCAGAAAGACTATTGCACATTTCTAAATGATTTGGGGTCAGAGAGACAATTATAAATTTGTAAATCCTGATCTTGAAGTGCTGTTTAAATAGTGTTTCTCCAGAACAGTAGTAGTAAAGGAATAATCAAACAGAGCACACCTGATTAGAACTGTTGAGTGTCTACCCCACTCATTGAACTGTTTAGCTAGTTCCCAGATTCAAGGTCAGGAAATTCTTGTGGCTTTAGGAGTTGAAAGATACCGAATTAGTTCATTAATGCGGCTCAAGCCCAGAGAACTTTTGCATTAAAACTTTGCTGTTTGAACTACACAACCTTTACCATGAATGACATAAACAGCTCTTCCATTGGAGAAACCATCAGTAAAAAACAGCATAGCTTCATTTACGGGATCTTTAATCACAGCTTTGGGAAATATAAAGGAATGATTGGAGCAAATTGAAACAATTGATCAGATAAAACATAATGATCAATTTGGCTGTAAATCTGAGCAAAAACAATTACCCAAGAATCATTAATTTAAAATACTCAATCAACTTGTTGTTTAGTAAATGGAACTCAGATCACAATTGTTCTCTACCAAAATATCACTGAGAAACTATCCAACTTTTCTGTAATAAACAAGTTACTGCTTCATAAGAGTTCAACCATAGGACTGGGGACACAGCTAGGTGCAACCACAATAATGGCCCATTTTACCATAACAAAGCTGTTGGAGTATGCCATATAGGAAGCACATAGATTTTCCATGGTTTTTCATAGTCAACAAAGCATAGTTGCTGATGTTGAAGGGCACGTTACACCTGAGCCAGTACTTGTCTAGCAGCATCTGTAAGATACCTAGGGAAACTAGGATCACCATTTCCCTTAAGAATCTCACTGAGAGGATCAAAATCTGCCATAGAAAAGTTCCAATAGGCCATAGTCACTGAATATACACCAATAATTATTGAAAATCATTCTTGGAGGAGGTGAAAATGGGGAGTAGGAGGGTGGGAAGGCTGGGGTGTGGGATGAGGGAGGACAGCAGAATCCATGGTTGATATGTAAAATGAATAGGAAATCTCTTAACAAAAGAAAAGGAAAAACAATAATTCAAAGTATACAAGCTATCTTTTCTAATTTCCATTTTGAATTAATTCCAATGAGAATTAATTTCCTTAGGATACAATATATGTTCTAAATACTGAAAAAGTAGCTGTCTGTGCACTTTCTATGGAGCAATTAATAATCCTACATGGACAAGGCCCTGCTGAAGCTGTACATATGTGGCAAGCAAAGCTCTGTCATTTTTATAGGCAAGCATAAGGGTATCAATATAATGCAGTGGATCCCTCTGGGCAAACTTCTTTGATTTATACTCATTATCCCAGTGTTTCCCCCTCTTGAATCCACAACAGGTAATCTCCTCCTGAAAGGCAAGCTTTGGCCATCTGTTGACAATCCCTGAGAGGCAAGGCTTCTATCAGTCTCTGGGAACATTTGAAATCTTTGCACATCCTCACCTCCCCTTGCTGCTTCTCTAACACTAGTTGCAGGTGAGATGCATAACTACAGGTGAGAATAGGCCATGTTCCAGGAGAGTAGTGTCCTGGCACCCCAATTTGAGTAGCTGTTGCCTTGCTTGCTGGCCTTGACCTTGATGTCCTCCCTATGCTGATTCCCTGCTGGTCTCCACCTTTCAAAATGCTTAAGGGAAGTTCCTTGTTTGTGTATCCTGCATCTGGGCACAAACAGCTTATATGCAAGAATGTAGAACATTGGGTATCAAACTTCTGCCCTCCAGGGTTCCTCTATAGTGTTGTAAGCCTATATTTAAGGTTTCCTCCCTCTTTCAATAAATGGCATTCAGCATTCTGCTGACACCAAAGACCCCCTGTCTCTTGTCTCTGTTTTTTGACCCACAGCCCTTGCTGGGACATGGTGAATGGGTGGTGGTAGCATGGGAGTTACCACTACACAGGAGCACTTTCCATTACAACAATCATAGGCGAATTTTCTACTCTGATAGATGACCCTCTATGTAGATTTAATCCAGCTCCCTACAGTAGAAAGAGAAATGCTCTTCCAAGGAGAGGAGACCTGTAGAGTCTCCAGGTTTTGTGAAATGAAAATTGCTAATTCCCTGAAGCCCTTCTGCTTCTCTTTAGTGTCATCAACTTCTACTTCTCATTATTTATGGTCAGTAGCAGAGGAGGTGAAAACTCCTCATTGTATTACTTAGTGGCTTCTTCCTCAAGCTTACCTTCTTCACCAGGATCGAACTGATCATCATCAAATAATTTTGTAAAAGAGACTTTGTCTAGCAGCTCCTCTGGTAGCATTGAGTGTTTTGTTTCACTTTTACCCATTTCATGGGGAAATACCTTCTCTTTAGGGCACAAATTCCAAGTGTCCCTGATAAGAGCCCACTGTTACCTTCCCAGGCCCATGCTCATTATAATGCTCTTGGATTTTTACTTCAATTATCCCCCATGTATCTGTGTAAGGTACCATGCTTGGGAACTCAAGAGCACACCTGCTCTACAAACTCGAAAATTTGCTGTATTGGTTGCTGTCCTGCTTTAGCTTCCATGGCTTTTAAAATATCTTTAAGCAAATGTATAAACAGATTTCTACTATTGCCCTGCACCATATTTACAATTGCTACTCCAAGTTACTCGTTGCACTTAGACTTTAATAATACCTGAGTGCTCCATTCACCTGAGGTGTCCTTTACCAGGCTGCCTGTTTTCAGGTCCCTTGTTTGGGTACCACATATCAGGACTAACTGTCCTGTCTAACAGTACTTGAAAAGGGGAGTAAGCACTAAGAAGGAAAAAAAACAAGAGACAGAAGACTGAATCAGGAGGGCTCTTGGTGAGTACTAGAGCCAATGCAAATTTATTTCTTATAGCCTTTTTATACCCAAAGCAAAAGGGTGTGAGCAAAAGACCTCCATACCATGGTTCAAAGAACAACCAAGTATTATTGTCAAAATGTCTAGTAACCACACCTTAAGCCAAACATCCTGTTACTTGACCTTGAGGAGCAAACCATCTAGTAATTATGCCTTTGGCCAAATAGCCTATTATTCACCCTTGAGGAGCAAAGACAAGCTTGATCTCTCTGACCTGTAGTCAAGATGGAATCAAGCCACAAGTTGGGGTCTGTGTGGACTCCCACAAATATGTCCTATGTTTCTCTCAATTTCTTCAGGATCTGTTGTAAATTCATCCCTTCCTTTTTTTTCTTTTTCTTTTTGTTTGAGACCGGGTTTCTCTGTGCAGCTTTGTGCCTTTCCTAGAACTCACTTGGTAGCCCAGGCTGGCCTCGAACTCACAGAGATCTGCCTGGCTCTGCCTTCCGAGTTCTGGGATTAAAGGCGTGTGCCACCACCACCCGGACCCTCCCTTTCATATCTACCTGCATTAACTCAGATGTTCTCTCTCATATTGTTGACTAATTTGCCTAAGGCCTTTGCGTCTTGATTTTTTTTAAGAAAACCACTTTTCATTTCTTTTTTTCTTCATTTGTTATATGCTGTTGCTGTTAGTTTCTATCTCATTGATTTCATTCTTGATTTCATAGCCCTGATTTATAACCCTCCTATTTCTTTTTATCTACTATTTTCAAATATTGCTTTTATAGAGATTTCAAATGTGTAAGTAAGTTACCAATAAGAAATCACTCCAGTATTTTTATGAAGGCATTCAGTGCTCTGCGTTTGCCTCTTAGAACTGCCTTCATTGTGTCCCATACTTTGGATATGCTGTATTTTCATATTCACTATTGGTTTCTGTTTGACCTAGAGCTGACTTCATTGTGTCCCATACTTTGGGCACACTGTGTATTCATATTCATTATTGGTTTCTGTTTGACACACTGTTCATCCATTAATGTGTTCTTCATCTTCCATATATTCCCTGTTGGTGTTATTGATATACAACTTTAATTCATGGTGGTGGGATAGAGTCCATGGTGTTTTTTTTAATTATCTTATAACTATAGGGACTTGTTTATTCTTAATTGTGGTCAATTTTGGAGGATGATTCATGAATGTTTGGAAAAAAGAATTGTGGGAGCCTGTTTTTGTGTTCCTTGTGGCTTTACCCAGTAGGTCTGCATAGAGGATGATTGGGGCCATGGGCCTGGGTACAGGTACCTGCGATGGTCTGCACTTGGCTGTGTTGGGGGAGGATGTCTTTTGCTCTACCCCTGGGAGTCCCTATAAATACCCTTGGGCAGAGATAGTCAGGGCCCATTGGAAAAGGTTCCAGGCCCTCTCAAGGCTATCCTTTATTTTCTATATGTTTATCTCCACCCTAAAAATCTTTCTATCTAATATTTAATGCTGCTTACACTCAAAAAAACTCTGGGGAGCTGTGGGTTGCTGGGTAAATGCCCCACAAAGAATATTTTTAGTGTAGGGTTGTTATATTCCATAGATGTCTCTTATGTCCTTTTAATTCATGATGTTATCTAACTCCATTGTTTCTTTGTTTAGATTATGTCTGGACAAACAACCTGTTTGTGTAATTAGGGTATTGATATCACTCAGTATCACTGTGTTAGGATCTATGTGTAATTTTAGCAGTAATAGTCTTTATTTTACAAATTTTTCTGCCCTGGTAACTGATGCATACACATTTGGAATTGTAATATGTTCTCACTATATTTTCAATTTGATAATATATAATATCTTTCTCAATATATTCCACTGAGGTTTGGTTTTAAGTTTATTTTATCATATAGTATAAAAATAGCTATGCCTGCTTTCTTCTTAGATTCATTTCCTTGTAATATTTCAGTCTTTTAAAAGTATAAAATGACTGACCTTTATGATGAAATATGTGTCTTGGAAGCATCAGAAAAAAAATGTATCTTGTTTGATAAACACATTGCATGAAGTAGGTAAAGAGAATCTGAGTGAGTGTTTTTATGCACATCACTAAACATAGATGCATAAAAGCTCATACACAAATTACAAAGCATTATACATGCACACCAATGTTCTTCTGTGATGTTTGCCCACAATATACATGTCATTTTTAGGCATGAGGGATTAACCAAGAACCATGAATTGTGCTTCAGTTTCTGTTTTTAATCATATAAGGTTCTTATAAATTTTTCATCCAGGGAGATGACTATGGATGTGTACCAGGAGCTACCTAGGATTATTCGAGAGCACCAGAAACAGTTGAAAGAGACAAACAATTATATAAAAGAAAACAAGTGTACTCACTTCAAGAAGGATGGTCTTGTGAGCCCTGGACTCTGTGGAAGATTTGGGGGATGTTTTGGTAGAAGGCATGTGTTGAATTATCTGTTTGGGGCTATACAGGGTAAAAACACTTAATATGTTGGCCCAGACCATGAGGACCCCACATACAGCATCAAAGAGAGGCAGAAACACATGATGCAGAATTTTGCCAGTTTTTTTCCCAAGAAAAAATAGCAGTACCCACAGTCCTGTACACTTATATTCCTACCTTCCAATTTTCAAGTCATGTGGAAGAGATTATAAGAATTTATGAACATGTTCAGAATACAACAGAAGCATATGAATAAACCACTGTGCTTGAATGTTTTGTCTGTAATCTCTGATCACCTGGAGTCCCTGTGGCTGATGGTAATGGTCTGGAAAACACTTATGAAGCTGATACTTCAAATACATGTACTGCTGCCCATTTTTTTCAAGGTACAGAAAGAGCTTGCATCCACAATCACTTACAAAAACTTTCAACCTAAAAGCTTCCATTATCTGCAGCACTCCTTTGTAAATAAAGCAGAGTTAAGACAAAGGCTTGAACCTGGATGAATGGCAATTGAGAAAACATGCAAAGATACAGTGCAGTGCCCTGATTGCTGCTTTGATGGCATCTTGAATTGTAGTTTACAATATTTCCTTTGTGCTTAAAGATAAATGCTCACCCTACAATTCTGGGGCTTTGAGCTATTCTTTCCATCATGTGAACACATGAAGGCAAACTTCTATTTTGAGGTTACTATAGTCATGGGTGAATATTTACAGGGACTAACAGATATTATAATGGGATAGCAACTTGTCCCATAGTAAATCAACCTTGAGGTAGTACCTTGAAACCTTTATGGTTTAAAATAGCCTTTCCTAGATCCACATGAGGAGTATATGTGTAATGTGTTGTAGAACTGTTAAAAACAAGGCCAAGTATTTTGGACAATAAACACAGATACATTTTAAAATATTGAGTGTGAGAAAAACAAGCTATCTTCAGTCTCAGATCACACACAAAATCCTTAATGAATACCAGCAGAATAGGAAACTTTGCTGACTAACCCTATTCCTCAGTTCATTATCTCCTTCATTTACAATTTTGACATACACATAGGGTCAATCCACACTCCCATTTTGATAGGGTCACTTACCCACACACTTGACGCAGGATTTCCTTTATGAACTTTTGTTGTGGACTATCTTTCTGTATGCTGTGAATAAGTATTTGTCCCATTGCTTAATAAGTAAAGCTGCATTGGCATAAGGAAGGGTAGAATGGAGCCATGTGTGAAATCCGAGAGAGAGAGACAGAGAGTGAGAGAGAGAGAGAGAGAGAGAGAGAGAGAGAAGGAAAGCAGGGGGGCAGATGCTGTGAGCCACTGCCAAGAGAAGCAACACATGAGAGAACAGGTAGTACCACAAAGCCATTTTACAACATGTAGATAAATAGGAATGGGTTGAGTTTAGCTGAAAGAGCTAGCTAATATAAATTAAAGCCATAAGCCATACATTTTGTAATTAATATAAACCTATGAATGATTATTTTATAAGTGACTATGGGACCATGGGTAGGATAGATTCATCCCCACATTAGTGCTGGGCTGGACCAGAGAAAATTCTGGCTACATTTGATCCTCAACATTTTAGTAAGAATTTCCATTCAAAACTTGAGAAAGCTTTAAAGAAGGGTTCTAAAGTGGGGCAAAGAGCAGCTTCCTAGTTGTGTCTCTCAGGCAATCCATAATACAAAGATGTCTTAGCATGGAGGCTTGAGCTACAGTATGGTGTGTTCAGGGCATTTCAGCTTGACCTACAGCATGGTAGATTCCCTACATAGTACACAGAGATATCTTCAAGTGCACTACATGGTGGATTTAGCTTGGGCTAGCACGGACAAAAAAGGGAGTTTCTGGGCTACACACTGCTTGAAGGAAGCATAGACCCACTGCTTCCTAGAGGTGATTGTAAACATAGTTTCACCACATAAAGAAGCCAAGAGGAGTGCAGTCTGCACCCAAGTCTGCTGTTTTGGTCCTAGTCACACTGCAGTTTAAAACAATGGTCAGAAGGTATATAAAATCATAATATGTAATATATATTTTTTTATTTATGGCAAGGGTGGTTCACCATACGAAAGTCCATCAATGAAATACACCATACAAAAAAACTCAAAAAAAAAAACCACATAATCATCTCACTAGATGCAGAAAAGTCATTTGACAAAATCCAACACCCCTTCATTATAAGGGTCTTATAGAAATCAGGAATACAGGGAACATACCTAAATATAATAAAGGCAATCTACAGCAAGCCAACAGCCAACATCAAATTAAACAGAGAGAAACTCAAAACAATACCACTAAAATCACGAACCAAGAAAGGCTGTCCCCTCTCCCCATACTTATTAAATATACTACTTGAAGGTCTAGCCAGAGCTATAAGACAACATAAGGAGATTAACGGGATACAAATTGGAAAGGAAGAAGTCAAGCTTTCCCTATTTTCAGATGACATGATAGTATACATGAGTGACCCCAGAAATCCAACTAAGGAACTGATACAGCTAATAAAAACCTTCAGCAACATAGCAGGATACAAGATCAACTCAAAAAAATCAGTAGCCCTCCTGTATACAATAGACAAATAGGGTGAGAAGGAAATCAGAGATATATCACCCTTTACAATAGCCACAAATGATGGAAAATACCTTGGGGTTACACTAACTAAGCATGTGAAAGACCTATATAACACGTACTTTAAGTCTCTGAAAAAAGTAATTGAAGATGTCAGAAAAAGGAAAGACCTCCCATGCTCATGGATAGGCAGGATTAACATATTAAACATGGTGATCTTACCAAAAGCAATCTACAGATTCAACACAATCCCCATCAAATTACCAACACAATTCTTCACAGATCTGGAAAGAATCATACTCAACTTCATATGGAAAAACAAAAAACCCAGCATACCCAAAAGAATCCTGTACAATAAAACAACCTCTGGAGGCATCACAATCACCAACATCAAGCTCCACTATAGAGCAACAGTAATAAAAACAGTTTGGTACTGGCATAAAAACCAACATGTGGACCAATTGAATTGAATTGAAGACCCTGACATTAACCCGCACACCTACGAACATATAATTTTTGACAAAGAAACCAAAAATGTAAAATGGAAAAAAGAATGCATCTTCAACAAATGGTGCTGGCATAACTGGATGTCAATGTGTAGAAGGCCACAAATAGATCCATATCTGTCACCATGAACAAAACTTAAGTCCAAGTGGATCAAAGACCTCAACATATATACACTTACTCCCAACCTGATAGAAGGGAAAGCAGGAAGTACTCTTGAATACATTGGCGCTGGAGATCACTTTCTAAATATAACACCAGTAGCCCAGACACTGAGAGAAAGAGTCAATCAATGGGACCTGTTGAAACTGAGAAGCTTTTGGTAGAGCAAAGGACATGGTCAACAAGACAAAGTGACAGCCTACAGAATGGGAAAAGGCCTTCACCAAACCTACATCTGACAGAGGGCTGATATCCAGAATATATAATGAACTCAAGAAATTAAACATCAAAATGCCCAACAGTCCAATTAAGAAATGGGCTATAGAGCTAAACAGAATTCTCAACAGAGGAAATTCAAGTGGCTGAAAGGCTTTTAGGGAATTGCTCAACATCCATAATTATCCAGGAAATGCAAATCAAAATGACTCTGAGATGCCACCTTATGCCTGTCAGAGTGGCTAGGATCAAAAACACAGAAGATACCTTATGTTGGAGAGGATGTGGAGCAAGGGAAACTCTCCCCCACTCCTAATGGGAATGCAAGTTTATACAGCCACTTTGGAAATCAATACGGTGCTTCCTTATTTATTTATTTATTTAAATAATACAATTAAATCCCCAAAAAGGAGAATAAAGTGATATAAAAAAATATTAGCCACACAAAATGGAAATTACACAGCCAGTCTGGATCGTGTTGTCTTTGGCATTTTAAACTGGAGAGAGACATTTGATTATAAAGACTCCTCAGTTAAACCAATATGTATATTTTAAAGTTATCTTGACTTTAAAATTTGTGTCTATGAATATGGTGCTTTGAAAATGAGGTTCTGCATTTGTTTCCACAGATGATTAGAACCTAAGTATTGCTTCTAGGCTAATATGGTTTGATCACCCAAGAATCAATGAGGTCAATAACACCTCAAACACTACTATAGCCATATTTTAACTATAGCTCTTGATTTTCTCAGGATACTCATAAGATTGCCAGAACCCCCAAACAACAGGAAGTAGTATTAGAAACTATGCCCAAACTTCCAAATATTGTTTATAAATGTTTATTTTTATTTAAAGGTGGTTGTGTATAAATGCAATCTCTTTCTAAAAAGAAAAGGGAATATAGATATGATAGCATCCAAGGATAGATTATTAAACATACTTTTAGAGAGCAGCAATTCTTTTGAAATGTTTTACATTGCTGTGGATTTCGGTTTATTGATTAAAGTTTAAAGTTAATTTTGTTACACTGTATATATATTCTTGTTTCTGTTGAAGGTATTATATTTATGCAATTCATTTAAAAATATAATATATAGTTAAGAAATACAAATTAATAGTCAATAGTTTTTTTTTGTTTGTTTTTCGAGATGGTTTTCTATGCATAGTTTTGGTGCCTGCCATGGATGTCACTCTATAGACCAGGCTAGCCTCCAACTCATAGAGTTCCACTTGGCACTGCCTCCAGAGTGCTGAGATAAAGGCATGCTCTACCACCACCCAGCTAATACTCAAATTTATAGTCACATTAGGTAAGTTGTTTTCAGATATATAAAGATATATTTCAAGTGCATAGGTAATCTTCAAACAATTCAAAGACATACAAAATATGGCATTTGAACTGTTTTAAGAACTTAAACTTTTCTGGACATTGACACATGTCTGCCCCTGTCAGAACCAATCTACTTCAGAGAAGATGATGGACATTTAAGAATCTCCATATGGAGCTTGCTTGAGTCAGTACTTGTCTAGCAACATCTGTAAGATACCAAGGGAAACTATGACCACTATTTCCTGTAAGAATCTCACTGAGAGGTTCTAGATCTCCCACAGACAACTTCAAATACGGCCATAGCCATTGAATATCCCCAAATAATTTTTGAAAACCATTCAAAGTTTGCAAGCTATGTTCTTTATTTCCATTTTCTGAGGTTTATTTTCTTTAGAATACAATATATGTCTCAAATACTGAAAAGGCAGCTGTCTTTGCACTTTTTTAGCGCATATAACAACCTGGCCCGAACAAGACTCTGCTGAAGCTGTACAGATGTGGCAAACAAGACTCCTTCATATTCATATGTAAGCAAAATATCACATACTTAACACAGTGGATTCCTCTGGGTATCTGTCTTTGATTTACATTTGTTAGTTCAATGCTTCCCTCTCTTGAATCCACAACAGGTAATCCTCTCATGACAGGCAAGCTTTGGCCATCTGTTTCCAATCTCAGGAAGGCAAGGCTTCTATCAATCTTGGGAACATTTGAAATCCTTGCATATCCTTCCCTCTGCTAGCTACTTCTCTAATACTAGCTGTCAGGGGATGATGCATGTCTAAGGGTTAGGGTTTGCCAAGTTCCAGGAGGACTTTGCAGCATAGCTTTCATAAGCCAATTTTCTACATTGATAGATGGTCTCCAGGTAGATCTAATCGAGCCCTTATAGTAGAAAGAGGGTGTCTGTGTCCAAGTTCTCATGTTTGGGAACACAAGAGCACACTTGCTCTACAAACTAAAAATTTTTATACTGGCTGCTGCCATACTTTAGCTCCTCTGAATTTTAAAATATCTTTAGGAAATGTATAAACAGTTGTCTACTATTACCCTGCCCCATATTTATGATTTCAGGACCAAGTTACTCACTGCACTTTCACTTTAATAATATCTGAGTGCTCCATTCACCTGAGTGACACTCATGAAGCCCTCTGATTTCAGATTCCCTGTTTGGGCCCCACATGTCAGGACCAACTGACCTGTCCGACAGGACCTGAAAGGGGGAGTGTAGATTTTGAAAAAAAGACAATAGATAGAAGAGATAATTGGGAGGGCTCTCAATGAATACAGCAGTAGCCCTAAATTTATTTTCCAAAGCATTTTGTATACACAAACTAAGGGGGGCAAAAGACCTCATCACCATGATTCAAGGAATAAACAAGCATAAACATCACCTTAATATCAAAACATCTAGTAACCACTCCTTTGTCCAAACATCCTGCTATTCAGGCTTGAGGAGTAAAGACAAGCTTGAACTATCTGATTTTAAGTCAATTTGGAATCAAACCACAAGCTGGAGTCAGTGTAGCTCCTGCAAGTATGTCCTTATGTTTCCCTCAATTACCTCAGGATCTGTTGTAAAGTCATCTCTTTCATATCTAGCTTCATTAATTTAGATATTCTCTCTCATTTTGTTGACTAATTTATCTAAGTCCTTCTTGATTTCTTTGAGGAAACAACCTTTCAGTTCTTTTATTCTTCATTTGGTTTATGCTGTTGCTGTTTGTTTCTACCTCATTGAATTCATCCTTTATTTTCAGAGCTCTTATTTTTCAGTCCTCTTATTTCTTTTTATCTACTATTCTCAAGTACTGTTTTTTGAGGGAATTCAAGTGAGTATTATAATAATTAATAAGAAATCACTCCAGTGGTTTTATGTAGGCATTCAGTACATTGAACTTGCCCCTTCGGACTTCCTTCATCGTGTCCCATACTTTGCTTATGCTTTGTTTTTATTTTCATTCTTGGTTTCTGTCTTGACCCATTGTTCATTCAATAGTGAGTTATTCAGCTTACATGAGTTTGTATATTTCCTGTTGGTATTGTTGATATCCAGCTTTAATTCATGGTGGTGGGACAAAGTCCAGGGTATTATTTCAATTTTCTTATAACTGAGGAGACTTGTTTAGTCCTTATTTGTGGTCAAATTTGGAGGAAGCTTTGTGAATTATTGGAAAAATGAATATTTTGTGTTTGGTTGTTATATTCCATAGATGTCTGCCATGTCTATTTGATTCATGATGTTATCTAATCATGGTGTTCGTATCAATACGCGATTTTAGCAATAGTACTCTTCATTTTACCATCTTTTGTGCCTGACATTTGATGAAATGCTTAGATTTATTGTATGTTTTCACTATATTTTCCCATTGATTATTATTTAATGTCTTCTCAACCTATTCTATTTACTTTGGGTTTGAAATTTATTTTATCACATAATATAAAAATAGCTATGCCTGCTCTCATCTTAGATTCATTTCCTTGTAATATTTTTAATCTTTTTAAAGTATGCAATGACTGACCTTGTTTGTGAAGTGTGTTTTTACTCAATCTTGTCCCACCTATACTTCCTGCCTGATCACTGGTCAATCAGAACTTTATTTACACAGAGCAATATCCACAGCAAATTATGTTCAGTTACAGCTAACAATAGCATTTGTGAGACCTCCTAGCCTAGTATATTCACATAAGAGCAAAGAGTCGCCACAGCTAGGACAAAACACCCAGCAGTAGTAGTCTAACAATTTTATACAATTTTGCTGTTATTTAATGATGTGGAAGTAGAAAATATTTTACTTTATATATTGTATGTATTTGTATGAAATGGTGATGAATTCTTCAGAAATATGCAATAATAAAGTGGCACATTGTAACATATTCATGATTTTAAATGAAGAGTATACACTAATTCAAGGAAAAGCAGTTAATTAGAAGAAGCATTCAGATAAATGATGTGCAAATGCCTAGATTAAAAGGGAACTGGGGGTAGTCAACTAGATTTAAAACAGGTGGAAATGTTGCATACCTCATACAAGGGCAAATAAGTGATCCATATAGTTAGACCTAGTTACTTGTTCTGATTGACTGACATTTCACATTGTTTAATAAAATATAATTCGTAGTCAGTCTACATTTTAACTTAGCATGCAACATATTATTCAGTGACATGTTCATAAAAGATTACATATACATTTTGAAAACCTTATATTCTTCAGGATAATTATATAAACTTGAATGATAACATGATAATTTAGTGAAGGGACTTGAGACATTAAGAAACAGATGGGTGTTCCTGTACAAATCTGGTATATTAAAATTTGAATATAAAATAAAATTTTGATCTACATATTTTGCCACAGCTAGTAAAAGACAAGATAAAATTTTACTAAGAAACACTTTCAAAATTTAAAACAACATGTGATGAACACAATTGGAAAAGAGAAAATACTTAATGCTTTCAAGCAATTTAAATAAATAGCATAATTCTTAGCAGTCTATATTATAGAAGACATAGGTGGAGTGGTGGGACTGGCCATATTAATCCCAGAAGAGATGGTCTGAAGCTGTCCATCTCAAAAGAGTAGAGGCAGATGTAGATAGATCTCTATGCATTCAAAATAATATGATATTCACAGAAGGTTTCAGATAAGCCCAGATACACACTGAGGTCCTGATCTTATGAAATTAACTCCTGGATTTCAAGTGTGGATAACTCCAATGGCTCCAGTATAAAGAGGCTCTAGTACTTTGGATGACTGTAGATAGAAATTTTCCTGTAAGCAGATGACCATGTAAAAGCACAAAGAATCAAACCCATATTCTAATTGCATAGTACATATTTGCAGTAGAGATCAACTTGACTTCATCTTTGAAATTCATGTCTGAAAATGAGAACTATGTTGAGTTTTGAACTAGGTTTTGAGAGTGTTATTCCTTCTAGAATGTGGCCTTTTCCTGATATGATGAACTGAGTTCTTATCTGGCTTTATTAAGATAATATAGCACTTAGGGACAAAAATGAGGCCAAGGAGGGCTGCACTAGAAGCCAAGATAGAGAAAACTTCCATAGCCACCATCACCCTCCCCTTGGTGCTGTGGTAGACAGGTAGGAATGTGACCCAGACACAGAAGAACACCAGCATGCTAAATGACAGGAACTTGGCTTCATTGAATGTGTTTGGAAGATTCCGTGACATGAAAGCCATAGTAAAACTCCCAAGTGCCAAGGAGCAGAGGTATCCCAGTATAACATGGAAGGCAATCTCTGAGCCCTTGTTACACACAACGACGATATGCCCATGTTCAGCATGAGCATCATGGTCAAGGAAGGGAGGGGAGGTCCCTAGCCAGATTCCACAGAAGACAAGGTGGATCAGAGTACATATGGGGATGATGAAGTTTGGAGCCTTTGATATTATTAACCACCTCACCACTCTCCTTGGAAAAGTAACCTTGAAGGCAATAACCACAGTGATAGCTTTGGCCAACACAGTGGCAAGAGCCACAGTGAAAGCACCTCCAAATGTGATCTGCTGCAGGATACAGGTTGTGTTGTTGGGACGACCAATGAAGAGCAAGGCACAGATGAAACAGACAGTGAGTGAGATAAGCAATGTGTAACTAAGGGTCCTATTATTAGCTTTGACAATTGGAGTGTCTCTGTGCTTCACAAATAGTGCAAGGACCACACCTGTGAGTATAGAAAAGCACAGAGCTATAGTTGTGAGAGCCATCCCCAAGGGGTCCTCATGGTTAAGAAAACTCACAGCTTTCTGGAGGCAGTGTTTCTTCTCTGTGTCTGCATAATGACTCTCTGGACACTTCAAGCACTGCTCCATACCTGATCAGAAAGGAAGGTATGATTTAATCCAAGCTGAAGTTATGCCTTTTATTCTAAGACTTTTTTTCTGAACTTTTTGACAGAACTGCTATCTACATCACTTTCCTTTTTTCTCAATGACAAAGGAACACGAACTCTGTAGTGAACATTTTCATATTTGTACCACTCAACTTACTTATCTGATATTTCAGCTATTTTTTAAGTGAACTTACAAAGTGTGTTGATCCAACTCAGCCCTCTTTTCTCTTGCTCTGTTCCTCAACTTCTCCTACTTTTACTTCCCAACTTAATGTGCTCTCTTATCTCTTCTTTTTACATTTTAATAATCACTGAGTCTATTCAGTGATGCCAGAATTTACACATTATGGGGGCAAAAACTGGAATAAGGGCAACATTTCAGAGTCCTCAACCTTAAAGAAAAAGTGATGTTCCTCCTTTGGTAGTAGTTATCAATTACTAGTAGCTTCACATATAACCCATCTTCTTTATAGTTATATAAATTAAATACACCTCACACTTTTCTCTCTTATATAATTTCAAGTATCTTGTGCTATTGGTGTATGTCTTTTGGAAGTTATTAGAATACTGAATTACAATACCTAAACCTACTTCATTTCTTAAACCACATCATAAGTCATACCACATTATTAATTTGAATAGTGCAAAAGAGGGAGTATGCTCTTGAAATTATTTTCATAAATTACTCTTCTTAAACATAGGATCTTAATTTTCTTATCGTTATAAAATGCTTCCTGTTTTCTAATATTGACTCTTCTCTGTGGAAGCTTTAGTAAATAGCCATTACTACATTGTTACAGGCTTGACTAATGCACTAGTGAATAGTCGTCATTCCAATTGGGGAAAGTTTATAACTATCGAGACAGTTTTAGGGTATGAAATAAAACAGTGTTATAATATTCTGCTCTTGAAAATTCATAAAATTAATCTTGTATTTGAAATACAAGAACAGTGATTTATGCACACCAGATTTCCACTGTCAATTTTCTGTAACGTTTTAAAAGGAAATTCATTGCCAGTTTTTCAATTTTATTTTGTTGACAAGTTTTATTAACATATTATTGAATTCACTTTAGTAGAATAAAACTTAGTTCTATATACCTTGTAAATAATGTCTCCTTCAGGTATTGTGACACATTTTTATTTCTGTTCTTAGGAACAACTTTCAAGGTATAACCTCAGGCTCTGTTATTTCTTTCTCTTTTATGTTGAGGTGTTCATTTTGTTTTAGTTTTCAAAGTTTTAATGGATGACTCACATATATAACTCCATTCCTTACTAGAGGCACATGATACATTTATTAAAAACTACTGTGTAAGCAAAGTGTCCCTGTGTAAGTCCAAGGTTCCAAACAGCCAGCTCATGTACTAAGGACTGGTCTGGGTCCCCCTGCCTGGGTGCCTCCCAAACAGTTCAAGCTATTCAACTGTCTCACTTTTCCAGAGGTCCTGCTCCAGCTAAGGGAGGGGACCGAGTTGGCCTGTGCTGAATCCACTAGGTTTAAATGAATCCCCAGAAGAGTCTTGGCCCTGGAGGAGATGCAAATGGAAAGGAGGGGCTGGGGATAAGCTGGGGGCAGGAGCAGGAAGGGGGAGGACAGGGGAACCCATGGTTGATGTGTAAAATTAAAACACAGATATAATAAATTAAAAAAATAAAAATTAAATTAAATAAAAAAAATTACTCTGTGTGTGTGTGAATTTGTGCATGCATATTTAATAAAACTGTGTTTGTTTTGAATAATAGCTTGAAGGCACAGTCTTTAACATCTTAATTGAGAAATCCATGAAAGAAGTTGAAGAAAGAATGTAAAAGTCAGAGGTCATGAAATATTTCAAGGGAATAGAAACTTCCAGACACAGCTAGGCAGTTGAATATATACATTTGAGGTTTGATATCATGCATAAAATATGTGAAAGCTCAAGGCAGACCAAATGTCTTTCTGTATGGAGAGTTTAGATAAAGTACTACACTTAACTGAGAAGCTATTTGACCTCATAGCTGCTATAAGAGGAAGACACTTCAAATTTTAAGAACATGGCAGTAGGAAATAGCCCATATTTCACCAGGGACTCCACTCCAAAGAGTATTTGGGTTGCAGAAACTGAATTCAGTGAGTCTTTCTTATTTTTTTTTAACAAGAGAGAAAAAAATGTTAGGCAGGAAAGTGGAGGATTTGCAAGGGTATTAATATGATCAAAATACATAATATGAAATTTTCAAAGAATAGAAAACATTTGAAAATTTCAAAATTGAAATAAACCTGGTCACAGATTTAGTACTAGGTATGGAATACTAGCTTTTAAAGATTTTTCTTCCCAATGAAATATGCTATGAATATGTTCATGAACTATTCTAATAAATGGAGATTCTATAATCCATTGCAGCTCTTCGGTCTTGGTACAACTCTCAGTAACAGACCATTGGAACTGCTTTGAGGATATTGTTTTATATACTATTTCTCTGAATTGGAGCATAAAAATGGACATAATCTTATTCATTAAGGAAATTTGAAATTTTAGTTATGCTGTATTGTCAATAATTATATAGTGGGGATAGAAAATTCAAATTGCTAATTTTCTGTTCTTGCTGGGAAGAATCATTATTAAATAATGACCTGTCCTACAATTAGGTGAGTTTTAATCATTATTGAAATACAGTTAGGAAACATCCAATTTGCACACTTTATTACTATGTGTTAAATTTGTGGGGAAATACAGCATATTGATTAGTACAGAGAACAGGGGATTCCTACAAGAAACATTAGCTGAAGTTGAGCATAAATTTAAATTAATTATAACTTTCAGTGCCTACTCTGCACTATTTAAACACATGGTGATGCATATTTCATATCCTAAATAAGAGAAGGAATAAATTTGTCTGACTTCTCTCTAGATATTTTTTTAGTTTTTAGATAATGCAGAATCCTGTAGAAATGTGGAACCATTTCTGTAGATTTCTGCTTACCTGTCTCATTGGAAATCTCATTGTCTGCACAAGGAGTACAATCATAGCAGCAAACAGCCTTGCCCTGTAGGGACTTTTTCCTGAATCCAGGACCACAGCTCTCACTGCACACAGAATGAGGAATCTGAGAAAAATTGGAGCAAGTTAGTAAATTCTCCTGATTTATTGAAAGTCTCAATAATATTTTTATTATCACATAATTAATTTGTAAGTGTTATTCATATAAATGTACAAAAGGATTTTGAGCATCTGTGATTGATACAAAATTGGTCTGAGGATTATCCCATTATTAGACAGTTTGACCATAAAGAGGTAGGGACAAGTTTGATGCAGGGAAGTCATAGAAGCCATGACCTAGAAGGTCAAGTGGTCATTCCAGATGGATCTTGTCTCTGGGCTTGCTTTCTAATGTGTTGTGAAACTTATATTTCACCGTGATTGTAAGTCTTGCTTGTCAACTTGACAGGACTTATAATCACCATGTAAACAAATTGTTGGCCATCCCTGTGAGTGTTTTTAAAGAGAATTTTAAAGGGTTCACTCTAAGAGTGAGCATCACCATTCTATAGTCTGTTGTCTCAGAATTGAGAATGAGAAAAAGTGATTTGTGGTATTTACTTTTTTCTATTGACTGAGAATATGATGTCATCAGGAACCTCATGCTCCTAGAGCAACAAATTTCCAAAGGGCTGAAGGCTCATACTGTCTTCCAAAAGAAACACTTGCTTAAATTACATTAGGTATGTATGTGATAACTTACACACATGCACACTATAGTATTTCAAATCAAGGGGTGGATAAAAGAAATGATAACTGGTTATCTTCTGTAATTTTAAGCATGGGATCCAGATGAACTACTCCAATTTTAGATACAGTGAGGAATTCTAATACAGACATTGTGTATTGGTTTGAATGAAAAGTGGCAATTATAAACACAGATATGTGACTACATATTTCCTCAATGGTGGTGCTATCTTGAGAGTTATTACAACTTTAGGTGTGGCAGACTTATTTGGCAGAATTATTTCAGTGGTTGGGCATTTTGAAAATCTATGACCCTCACATAATTCCAGTATTTACTCTCTGCTTCCATTGTGTGGGCTGAGACATTTTGGTTCAGGTTCCTACCCATCTCTCCATGGATGTCACACACTGGCATGCCTCCTGAATATAAAGGACACTCAAAATTTCAGAACCATAAGTCAGATAAACTCTATTTTCCAAAAGACACTCCTGGTGATGGTTTTTGATCATAGCAAGAAAATATAACTTATTTAGTTTTCTGCTGTGAATGTTGAGATTTTCTACATCAGAGTGTCCTTTGATACATTATGAGGATTGCATATACCACTCCTCAGGTGTAATTAATTTGTGTCAAATTGACAAAATTTAACCCATGCACCACTGAATATTAGCAGACATTTAAAGCATAAAAAGATCTTTTTTTTAAGAATCATTGGATGATAAAGCACTGTCTTCTAGTAGATATTTTTTGTCTTTGCGTTCTTTGTATTTTTTAATACTGGGATTTAGTTTCAAAAGTAGAAGTGGTTATACTGGGGGATATGTTTGTATTATTATGATAAGTTTAATGCATTGAGATAATAAATAACCCACCTCTGAGTATCTTTCTGGCCATTGTATCATCTTCTCAGATAAAGTCAACTGTTGACTCTGGGGAGCATTGGGCAAAAAATTTCCTACTTTCACTTTTCGTCCAAGACCCTTTGGAAAATTCCAAAAGTTGAGAATATCATACTTATCATCATCTAACTTCTGTTTCCATTCTAAAGCCATGTTGACTCCCACATGGATATTCCTCAAGAAAGGATGAAGCTGAAAGTGATGCAAGAATATGTTTTAATGGGTGTCTGAGTGTTTGAGCACCAATGGATAATAGAATAACTCTCAATGTTCATCATCTGTGGTGTAGGATACAATAATAATGTAGGTATCATTGAAGGTCGGAAAAGGTGATCTAAGTTAATGGAATACAATTCTACATCTGAGGAACAGCCAGGCTCAAGAACATCTACTATACAAACTTAGGAATGGAATCGGTGTGTATTGATTGAAGCAAATCAACTTTTCTTTAAAAGAATTCTATAATCATTTACACACAGGGTTCATCCCAAAGTTCATTGAGTAAAATGTGGCTGCTTATGACTAAATATTTATGACTAAATAGTGATTAAAAGAAATCATTTATATACTAATAACTTGTGATAATGAGCTTTCATTTTTTCACTGAGAAAATTCTTAGGATTCTGATATAATAAGTACAATGATAAAATTATGAAGCTATTTGTGACACAATTTTATATTCATTAAAATTGTTTCCTTCTTTCCACTAGCACCTTATTCCTCAGCAACATGAACACAAACATCTGCACTGACCTGGAAGGTAGGATAACACATGAAGAATCTCCTGTGGAAATACATGCACACACACACACACACACACACACTCAGACACACACGCATGCATATATGTAGTATAATGC